>NC_133128.1:106193674-106495546 GCF_048418815.1 Hemitrygon akajei | reverse complement strand
GCCAATTGACTGACCCTAAAGAGAATGTTTTCCACATGTTGGAGGACCAATCGACTCATCCTAAAGAACATGTTCTCTGCATGTAAGACCTCGAATCGACTCACTCTAAAGAGAATGTTTTCTGAATGTAGGAGTGGCAATTGACTCAATCTAAAGAGAATGTTATCTGCATGTAGAATGGCAAATTAATTCACCCTAAAGAATGCATTCCTCATGTAGGAGGGCCAATTGACTGACCCTAAAGAGAATGTTTTCCACATGTAGGAGCGCCATTCGACTCACTCTAATGAGAATGTTTTCCACATGTAGGAGAGCCAAAGGACACACTCTGAAGAGAATGTTTTTCAAATGTCGGAGGGCAAATTGAATCACTCTAAAAGGAAAGTTTTCTACATGTAGGAGGGTCAATCAACTCACTCTAAAGAGAATATTCTCCACATGTAAAAGGGCCAATCGATTCACTCTAAAGAGAATGTTTTCAACATGTAGGAGGACCAATTGACTCAATCTAAAGAAGATTTTCTCCACATGTAGTAGGGCCAATCGACTCATCCTAAAGAACATATTCCCTGCATGTAAGACCTCGAATCGACTCACTCTAAAGAGAATGTTTTCTGAATGTAGGAGTGGCAATTGACTCAATCTGAAGAGAATGTTTTCCACATGTAGGATGGCCAATCGACTCAATTCAAAGAGATTGTTTTCCACATGTAGGTGGGCTAATCGACTCACGCTACAGAGCATGTTCTCTGCATGTAAGACGGCCAATCGACTCACCCTAAAGAGCATGTTCTCCGCATTTAGGAGGGCCAATCGACTGACTCTAAAGAGAGATATTTTCTGCGTGTAGGAGGGCCCATCGAATCACTCTAATGAGAGTGTTTTCCACATTTAAGGGGGCCAATCCACTCACCCTAAAGAGAATGTTTTCCGCATATAGGAGTGCCAATTGACTCACTCTAAAGAGAAAGTTTTCCAGATTTAGGAGGGCCAATTCACTCACTCTAAAGAGAATGTTTTCCACAAGCAGTAGGGCCAATCGACTCACTCTGATAGAATGTTTTCCACATGTTGGAGGGCCAATTGACTCACCCTAAAGAGAATGTTTTCCGCATATAGGAGTGCCAATTGACTCACTCTAAAGAGAATGTTTTCTGAATGTAGATGGGCCAATCAACTCACTCTAAAGAGAATGTTTTCTACCTGTAGGAGGGCCAATCGACTCAATTGAAAGATTGTTTTCCACATGTTGGTGGGCCAATCGACTCACCCTACAGAACATGTTCTATGCATGTAAGACGGCCAATCGACTCACTCTAAAGAGCATGTTCTCCGCATTTAGGAGGGCCAATCGACTCACTCTAAAGAGAGATGTTTTCTGCATGTAGGGGGGCCCATCGAATCACTCTAATGAGAATGTTTTCCAAATGTAAGAGGGCCAATCCACACAGCCTAAAAAATGCTTTCCTCATGTAGGAGGGCTAATTGACTCACTCTAAAGAGAAAGTTTTCCACATGTAGGAGGGCCAATTGACTCACTCTAAAGAGAATGTTTCCCACGAGTAGGAGGGCCAATCGACTCACTCTAAAGAGTATGTTTTCTACCTGTAGGCGTGCCAATCGACTCACTTTAAAGAGAATATTTTCTGAATGTAGGAGGGCCAATCGACTCACTCTAACGGGAATATTCTCCACATGAAAGAGGGCCAATAGACTCACCCTAAAGAGCACGTTCTCCGCATGTAGGAGGGCCAATCAACTCACTCTAAAGAGAGATGTTTTCTGCATGTAGGAGGGCCAATCGACTCACTCTAACGGGAATATTCTCCACATGTAGGAGGGCCAATCGACACACCCTAAAGAGAATGTTCTCCGAATGTAGGAGTCCGAATCGACTCACTCTAAAGAGAATGTTTTCCAGATGTAGGAGGGCCAATTGACACAATGTAAAGAGAATGTTTTCTGAATGTACCTGGGCCAATTCACTCACTCTAAAGAGAATGTTTTCCACAAGTAGTAGGGCCAAACGACTCACTCCAAAGAGAATGCTTTCCACATGTAGGAGGACCAATCGACTGAATTGAAAGAGATTGTTTTTCACATGTAGGAGGGCCAATCGACTCATCCTAAAGAGCATGTTCTATGCATGTAAGACGGCAATCGAATCACCCTAAAGAGCATGTTCTCCGCATGTAGGAGGGCCAATCAACTCACTCTAAAGAGAGATTTTTTCCGCATGTAGGAGGGCCAATCGGCTCACTCTGATAGTATGTTTTCCACATGTAGGAGGGCCAATTGATACACTCTAAAGAGAAATGTTTTCTATATGAAGGAAGGCCAAATGACTCACCCTAAGGAGCATGTTCTCCACATGTAGGAGGGCCATTCGACTCACCCTAAAGGGCATGTTCTCTGCATGTAAGACGGCCAAGCGACTCAACCTAAAGAGCATGTTCTGCACATGTAGGAGGGCCAATCGACCCAAGCTAAAGAGAATGTTCTCCGCATGTAGGCGTGCGAATCGACTCACTCTAAAGAGAAAGATTTCCAGATTTAGGAGGGCCAATTGACACACTCTAAAGAGAAATGTTTTCTACATGTCGGAAGGCCAATTGACTCTAAAGAGAATGTTTCCCACAGGTAGGAGGGCCAATCGACTCACTCCAAAGAGAATGCTTTCCACATGTAGGAGGACCAATCGACTCACTGTAAAGAGAATATTTTCTGAATGTAGGAGGGCCAATCGACTCACTCTAACGGGAATATTCTCCACATGAAAGAGGGCCAATAGACTCACCCTAAAGAGCATGTTCTCCGCATGTAGGAGGGCCAATAAACTCACTCTAAAGAGAGATGTTTTCTGCATGTAGGAGGGCCCATCGACTCACTCGAATGAGAATGTTTTCCACATGTAGGAGGGCCAATCGTCTCACTGTAAAGAGAATACTTTCTGAATGTAGGAGGGCCAATCGACTCACTCTAACGGGAATATTCTCCACATGAAAGAGGGTCAATAGACTCACCCTAAAGAGAGATGTTTTCTGCATGTAGGAAGGCCAATCGACTAACTCGAATGAGAATGTTTTCCACATGTAGGAGGGCCAATCGACTCACTCTGATAGAATGTTTTCCACATGTAGGAGGGCCAATTGACTCACTCTAAAGAGAAGGTTATCCACATGTAGGAGGCCCAATGGACACACTTTGAAGAGAAATTTTTTCTAAATGTAGGAAGGCAAATTGACTCACTCTAATGGGAATGTTTTCCACATGTAGGAGGAACAATTGACTCACTATGAAGAGAAATGTTTTCCACGTGTAGGATGGCCAATCGACTCAATTCAAAGAGATTGTTTTCCGCATGTAGGTGGGCTAATCGACTCACGCTACAGAGCATGTTCTCTGCATGTAAGACGGCCAATCGACTCACCCTAAAGAGCATGTTCTCCGCATTTAGGAGGGCCAATCGACTGACTCTAAAGAGAGATATTTTCTGCGTGTAGGAGGGCCCATCGAATCACTCTAATGAGAGTGTTTTCCACATTTAAGGGGGCCAATCCACTCACCCTAAAGAATGCTTTCCTCATGTAGGAGGGCCAATTGACTCACTCTAAAGAGAAAATTTTCCACATGTAGGAGGGCCAATTCACTCACTCTAAAGAGAATGTTTTCCACAAGTAGTAGGGCCAAACGACTCACTCCAAAGAGAATGCTTTCCACATGTAGGAGGGCCAATCGACTCACTCTGATAGAATGTTTTCCACATGTTGGAGGGCCAATTGACTCACCCTAAAGAGAATGTTTTCCGCATGTAGGAGTGCCAATCGACTCACTCTAAAGAGAATGTTTTCCAGATTTAGGAGGGCCAATTGACACACTCTAAAGAGAAATGTTTTCTACATGTAGGAAGGCCAATTGACTCACTCTAAAGAGAAAGTTTTCTACATGTAGGAGGGCCAATCGACTCAATTGAAAGAGATTGTTTTCCACATGTATGTGGGCCAATCGACTCACCCTACAGAGCATGTTCTATGCATGTAAGACGGCCAATCGACTCACCCTAAAGAGCATGGTCTCCGCATTTAGGAGGGCCAATCGACTCACTCTAAAGAGAGATGTTTTCCACATGTAGGACGGCCAATCGACTCAATTGAAAGAGATTGTTTTCCACATGTAGGTTGGCCAATCGACTCACCCTAAAGAGCATGTTCTATGCATGTAAGACGGCCAATCGAATCACCCTAGAGAGCATGTTCTCCGCATGTAGGAGGGCCAATCAACTCACTCTAAAGAGAGATGTTTTCTGCATGTAGGAGGGCCAATCGACTCACTCTGATAGAATGTTTTCCACATGTAGGAGGGCCAATTGATACACTCTAAAGAGAAATGTTTTCTACATGAAGGAAGGCCAATTGATTCACCCTAAGGAGCATGTTCTCCACATGTAGGAGGGCCATTCGACTCACCCTAAAGGGCATGTTCTCTGCATGTAAGACGGCCAATCGACTCACCCTAAAGAGCATGTTCTGCGCATGTATGGGGGCCAATCGACCCACCCTAAAGAGAATGTTCTCCGCATGTAGGAGTGACAATTGACTCAGTGTAATGAGAATATTTTCTGAATGTAGGGGGGCCAATCGACTCACTCTAACCGTAATATTCTCCACATGAAAGAGGGCCAATAGACTCACCCTAAAGAGCATGTTCTCCGCATGTAGGAGGGCCAATAAACTCACTCTAAAGAGAGATGTTTTCTGCATGTAGGAGGGCCCATCGACTCACTCGAATGAGAATGTTTTCCACATGTAGGAGGGCCAATCGTCTCACTGTAAAGATAATACTTTCTGAATGTAGGAGGGCCAATCGACTCACTCTAACGGGAATATTCTCCACATGAAAGAGGGTCAATAGACTCACCCTAAAGAGAGATGTTTTCTGCATGTAGGAAGGCCAATCGACTAACTCGAATGAGAATGTTTTCCACATGTAGGAGGGCCAATCGACTCACTCTGATAGAATGTTTTCCACATGTAGGAGGGCCAATTGACTCACTCTAAAGAGAAGGTTATCCACATGTAGGAGGCCCAATGGACACACTTTGAGGAGAAATTTTTTCTACATGTAGGAAGGCAAATTGACTCACTCTAATGAGAATGTTTTCCACATGTAGAAGGAACAATTGACTCACTATGAAGAGAAATGTTTTCCACGTGTAGGATGGCCAATCGACTCAATTCAAAGAGATTGTTTGCCGCATGTAGGTGGGCTAATCGACTCACGCTACGGAGCATGTTCTCTGCATGTAAGACGGCCAATCGACTCACCCTAAAGAGCATGTTCTCCGCATTTAGGAGGGCCAATCGACTGACTCTAAAGAGAGATATTTTCTGCGTGTAGGAGGGCCCATCGAATCACTCTAATGAGAGTGTTTTCCACATTTAAGGGGGCCAATCCACTCACCCTAAAGAATGCTTTCCTCATGTAGGAGGGCCAATTGACTCACTCTAAAGAGAAAGTTTTCCACATGTAGGAGGGCCAATTCACTCACTCTAAAGAGAATGTTTTCCACAAGTAGTAGGGCCAAACGACTCACTCCAAAGAGAATGCTTTCCACATGTAGGAGGGCCAATCGACTCACTCTGATAGAATGTTTTCCACATGTTGGAGGGCCAATTGACTCACCCTAAAGAGAATGTTTTCCGCATGTAGGAGTGCCAATCGACTCACTCTAAAGAGAATGTTTTCCAGATTTAGGAGGGCCAATTGACACACTCTAAAGAGAAATGTTTTCTACATGTAGGAAGGCCAATTGACTCACTCTAAAGAGAAAGTTTTCTACATGTAGGAGGGCCAATCGACTCAATTGAAAGAGATTGTTTTCCACATGTATGTGGGCCAATCGACTCACCCTACAGAGCATGTTCTATGCATGTAAGACGGCCAATCGACTCACCCTAAAGAGCATGGTCTCCGCATTTAGGAGGGCCAATCGACTGACTCTAAAGAGAGATGTTTTCCACATGTAGGACGGCCAATCGACTCAATTGAAAGAGATTGTTTTCCACATGTAGGTTGGCCAATCGACTCACCCTAAAGAGCATGTTCTATGCATGTAAGACGGCCAATCGAATCACCCTAGAGAGCATGTTCTCCGCATGTAGGAGGGCCAATCAACTCACTCTAAAGAGAGATGTTTTCTGCATGTAGGAGGGCCAATCGACTCACTCTGATAGAATGTTTTCCACATGTAGGAGGGCCAATTGATACACTCTAAAGAGAAATGTTTTCTACATGAAGGAAGGCCAATTGACTCACCCTAAGGAGCATGTTCTCCACATGTAGGAGGGCCATTCGACTCACCCTAAAGGGCATGTTCTCTGCATGTAAGACGGCCAATCGACTCACCCTAAAGAGCATGTTCGGCGCATGTATGGGGGCCAATCGACCCACCCTTAAGAGAATGTTCTCCGCATGTAGGAGTGACAATTGACTCAGTGTAATGAGAATATTTTCTGAATGTAGGGGGGCCAATCGACTCACTCTAACCGTAATATTCTCCACATGAAAGAGGGCCAATAGACTCACCCTAAAGAGCATGTTCTCCGCATGTAGGAGGGCCAATCAACTCACTCTAAAGAGAGATGTTTTCTGCATGTAGGAGGGCCCATCGACTCACTCGAATGAGAATGTTTTCCACATGTAGGAGGGCCAATCGTCTCGCTGTAAAGAGAATACTTTCTGAATGTAGGAGGGCCAATCGACTCACTCTAACGGGAATATTCTCCACATGAAAGAGGGCCAATAGACTCACCCTAAAGAGCATGTTCTCCGCATGTAGGAGGGCCAATCAACTCACTCTAAGGAGAGATGTTTTCTGCATGTAGGAGGGCCCATCGACTCACTCGAATGAGAATGTTTTCCACATGTAGGAGGGCCAATCGTCTCACTGTAAAGATAATACTTTCTGAATGTAGGAGAGCCAATCGACTCACTCTAACGGGAATATTCTCCACATGAAAGAGGGTCAATAGACTCACCCTAAAGAGAGATGTTTTCTGCATGTAGGAAGGCCAATCGACTAACTCGAATGAGAATGTTTTCCACATGTAGGAGGGCCAATCGACTCACTCTGATAGAATGTTTTCCACATGTAGGAGGGCCAATTGACTCACTCTAAAGAGAAGGTTATCCACATGTAGGAGGCCCAATGGACACACTTTGAAGAGAAATTTTTTCTACATGTAGGAAGGCAAATTGACTCACTCTAATGAGAATGTTTTCCACATGTAGAAGGAACAATTGACTCACTATGAAGAGAAATGTTTTCCACGTGTAGGATGGCCAATCGACTCAATTCAAAGAGATTGTTTTCCGCATGTAGGTGGGCTAATCGACTCACGCTACAGAGCATGTTCTCTGCATGTAAGACGGCCAATCGACTCACCCTAAAGAGCATGTTCTCCGCATTTAGGAGGGCCAATCGACTGACTCTAAAGAGAGATATTTTCTGCGTGTAGGAGGGCCCATCGAATCACTCTAATGAGAGTGTTTTCCACATTTAAGGGGGCCAATCCACTCACCCTAAAGAATGCTTTCCTCATGTAGGAGGGCCAATTGACTCACTCTAAAGAGAAAGTTTTCCACATGTAGGAGGGCCAATTCACTCACTCTAAAGAGAATGTTTTCCACAAGCAGTAGGGCCAAACGACTCACTCCAAAAAGAATGCTTTCCACATGTAGGAGGGCCAATCGACTCACTCTGATAGAATGTTTTCCACATGTTGGAGGGCCAATTGACTCACCCTAAAGAGAATGTTTTCCGCATATAGGAGTGCCAATTGACTCACTCTAAAGAGAATGTTTTCCAGATTTAGGAGGGCCAATTGACACACTCTAAAGAGAAATGTTTTCTACATGTAGGAAGGCTAATTGACTCACTCTAAAGAGAATGTTTTCTGAATGTAGATGGGCCAATCAACTCACTCTAAAGAGAATGTTTTCTACCTGTAGGAGGGCCAATCGACTCAATTGAAAGATTGTTTTCCACATGTAGGTGGGCCAATTGACTCACCCTACAGAACATGTTCTATGCATGTAAGACGGCCAATCGACTCACTCTAAAGAGCATGTTCTCCGCATTTAGGAGGGCCAATCGACTCACTCTAAAGAGAGATGTTTTCTGCATGTAGGGGGGCCCATCGAATCACTCTAATGAGAATGTTTTCCAAATGTAAGAGGGCCAATCCACACAGCCTAAAAAATGCTTTCCTCATGTAGGAGGGCTAATTGACTCACTCTAAAGAGAAAGTTTTCCACATGTAGGAGGGCCAATTGACTCACTCTAAAGAGAATGTTTCCCACGAGTAGGAGGGCCAATCGACTCACTCTAAAGTGTATGTTTTCTACCTGTAGGCGTGCCAATCGACTCACTTTAAAGAGAATATTTTCTGAATGTAGGAGGGCCAATCGACTCACTCTAACGGGAATATTCTCCACATGAAAGAGGGCCAATAGACTCACCCTAAAGAGCACGTTCTCCGCATGTAGGAGGGCCAATCAACTCACTCTAAAGAGAGATGTTTTCTGCATGTAGGAGGGCCAATCGACTCACTCTAACGGGAATATTCTCCACATGTAGGAGGGCCAATCGACACACCCTAAAGAGAATGTTCTCCGAATGTAGGAGTCCGAATCGACTCACTCTAAAGAGAATGTTTTCCAGATGTAGGAGGGCCAATTGACACAATGTAAAGAGAATGTTTTCTGAATGTACCTGGGCCAATTCACTCACTCTAAAGAGAATGTTTTCCACAAGTAGTAGGGCCAAACGACTCACTCCAAAGAGAATGCTTTCCACATGTAGGAGGACCAATCGACTGAATTGAAAGAGATTGTTTTTCACATGTAGGAGGGCCAATCGACTCATCCTAAAGAGCATGTTCTATGCATGTAAGACGGCAATCGAATCACCCTAAAGAGCATGTTCTCCGCATGTAGGAGGGCCAATCAACTCACTCTAAAGAGAGATTTTTTCCGCATGTAGGAGGGCCCATCGACTCATTCGAATGAGAATGTTTTCCACATGTAGGAGGGCCAATCGGCTCACTCTGATAGTATGTTTTCCACATGTAGGAGGGCCAATTGATACACTCTAAAGAGAAATGTTTTCTATATGAAGGAAGGCCAAATGACTCACCCTAAGGAGCATGTTCTCCACATGTAGGAGGGCCATTCGACTCACCCTAAAGGGCATGTTCTCTGCATGTAAGACGGCCAAGCGACTCAACCTAAAGAGCATGTTCTGCGCATGTAGGAGGGCCAATCGACCCAAGCTAAAGAGAATCTGCTCCGCATGTAGGCGTGCGAATCGACTCACTCTAAAGAGAAAGATTTCCAGATTTAGGAGGGCCAATTGACACACTCTAAAGAGAAATGTTTTCTACATGTAGGAAGGCCAATTGACTCACTATAAAGAGAATGTTTCCCACAGGTAGGAGGGCCAATCGACTCACTCCAAAGAGAATGCTTTCCACATGTAGGAGGACCAATCGACTCACTGTAAAGAGAATATTTTCTGAATGTAGGAGGGCCAATCGACTCACTCTAACGGGAATATTCTCCACATGAAAGAGGGCCAATAGACTCACCCTAAAGAGCATGTTCTCCGCATGTAGGAGGGCCAATAAACTCACTCTAAAGAGAGATGTTTCCTGCATGTAGGAGGGCCCATCGACTCACTCGAATGAGAATGTTTTCCACATGTAGGAGGGCCAATCGTCTCACTGTAAAGATAATACTTTCTGAATGTAGGAGGGCCAATCGACTCACTCTAACGGGAATATTCTCCACATGAAAGAGGGTCAATAGACTCACCCTAAAGAGAGATGTTTTCTGCATGTAGGAAGGCCAATCGACTAACTCGAATGAGAATGTTTTCCACATGTAGGAGGGCCCATCGACTCACTCTGATAGAATGTTTTCCACATGTAGGAGGGCCAATTGACTCACTCTAAAGAGAAGGTTATCCACATGTAGGAGGCCCAATGGACACACTTTGAAGAGAAATTTTTTCTAAATGTAGGAAGGCAAATTGACTCACTCTAATGAGAATGTTTTCCACATGTAGGAGGAACAATTGACTCACTATGAAGAGAAATGTTTTCCACGTGTAGGATGGCCAATCGACTCAATTCAAAGAGATTGTTTTCCGCATGTAGGTGGGCTAATCGACTCACGCTACAGAGCATGTTCTCTGCATGTAAGACGGCCAATCGACTCACCCTAAAGAGCATGTTCTCCGCATTTAGGAGGGCCAATCGACTGACTCTAAAGAGAGATATTTTCTGCGTGTAGGAGGGCCCATCGAATCACTCTAATGAGAGTGTTTTCCACATTTAAGGGGGCCAATCCACTCACTCTAAAGAATGCTTTCCTCATGTAGGAGGGCCAATTGACTCACTCTAAAGAGAAAGTTTTCCACATGTAGGAGGGCCAATTCACTCACTCTAAAGAGAATGTTTTCCACAAGTAGTAGGGCCAAACGACTCACTCCAAAGAGAATGCTTTCCACATGTAGGAGTGCCAATCGACTCACTCTGATAGAATGTTTTCCACATGTTGGAGGGCCAATTGACTCACCCTAAAGAGAATGTTTTCCGCATGTAGGAGTGCCAATCGACTCACTCTAAAGAGAATGTTTTCCAGATTTAGGAGGGCCAATTGACACACTCTAAAGAGAAATGTTTTCTACATGTAGGAAGGCCAATTGACTCACTCTAAAGAGAAAGTTTTCTACATGTAGGAGGGCCAATCGACTCAATTGAAAGAGATTGTTTTCCACATGTATGTGGGCCAATCGACTCACCCTACAGAGCATGTTCTATGCATGTAAGACGGCCAATCGACTCACCCTAAAGAGCATGGTCTCCGCATTTAGGAGGGCCAATCGACTCACTCTAAAGAGAGATGTTTTCCACATGTAGGACGGCCAATCGACTCAATTGAAAGAGATTGTTTTCCACATGTAGGTTGGCCAATCGACTCACCCTAAAGAGCATGTTCTATGCATGTAAGACGGCCAATCGAATCACCCTAGAGAGCATGTTCTCCGCATGTAGGAGGGCCAATCAACATACTCTAAAGAGAGATGTTTTCTGCATGTAGGAGGGCCAATCGACTCACTCTGATAGAATGTTTTCCACATGTAGGAGGGCCAATTGATACACTCTAAAGAGAAATGTTTTCTACATGAAGGAAGGCCAATTGATTCACCCTAAGGAGCATGTTCTCCACATGTAGGAGGGCCATTCGACTCACCCTAAAGGGCATGTTCTCTGCATGTAAGACGGCCAATCGACTCACCCTAAAGAGCATGTTCTGCGCATGTATGGGGGCCAATCGACCCACCCTAAAGAGAATGTTCTCCGCATGTAGGAGTGACAATTGACTCAGTGTAATGAGAATATTTTCTGAATGTAGGGGGGCCAATCGACTCACTCTAACCGTAATATTCTCCACATGAAAGAGGGCCAATAGACTCACCCTAAAGAGCATGTTCTCCGGATGTAGGAGGGCCAATAAACTCACTCTAAAGAGAGATGTTTTCTGCATGTAGGAGGGCCCATCGACTCACTCGAATGAGAATGTTTTACACATGTAGGAGGGCCAATCGTCTCACTGTAAAGATAATACTTTCTGAATGTAGGAGGGCCAATCGACTCACTCTAACGGGAATATTCTCCACATGAAAGAGGGTCAATAGACTCACCCTAAAGAGAGATGTTTTCTGCATGTAGGAAGGCCAATCGACTAACTCAAATGAGAATGTTTTCCACATGTAGGAGGGCCAATCGACTCACTCTGATAGAATGTTTTCCACATGTTGGAGGGCCAATTGACTCACTCTAAAGAGAAGGTTATCCACATGTAGGAGGCCCAATGGACACACTTTGAAGAGAAATTTTTTCTAAATGTAGGAAGGCAAATTGACTCACTCTAATGAGAATGTTTTCCACATGTAGGAGGAACAATTGACTCACTATGAAGAGAAATGTTTTCCACGTGTAGGATGGCCAATCGACTCAATTCAAAGAGATTGTTTTCCGCATGTAGGTGGGCTAATCGACTCACGCTACAGAGCATGTTCTCTGCATGTAAGACGACCAATCGACTCACCCTAGAGAGCATGTTCTCCGCATTTAGGAGGACCAATCAACTCACTCTAAAGAGAGATTTTTTCTGCATGTAGGAGGGCCCATCGACTCACTCTGATAGTATGATTTCCACATGTAGGAAGGCCAATTGACTCACCCTAAAGAGCATGTTCTCTGCATGTAAGACGGCCAAGCGACTCACCCTAAAGAGCATGTTCTGCGCATGTAGGAGGGCCAATCGAACCAAGCTAAAGAGAATGTTCTCCGCATGTAGGCGTGCGAATCGACTCACTCTAAAGATAAAGTTTTCCAGATTTAGGAGGGCCAATTGACACACTCTAAAGAGAAATGTTTTCTACATGTAGGAAGGCCAATTGACTCACTCTAAAGAGAATGTTTCCCACAGGTAGGAGGGCCAATCGACTCACTCCAAAGAGAATGCTTTCCACATGTAGGAGGACCAATCGACTCACTGTAAAGAGAATATTTTCTGAATGTAGGAGGGCCAATCGACTCACTCTAACGGGAATATTCTCCACATGAAAGAGGGCCAATAGACTCACCCTAAAGAGCATGTTCTCCGCATGTAGGAGGGCCAAACAACTCACTCTAAAGAGAGATGTTTTCTGCATGTAGGAGGGCCCATCGACTCACTCGAATGAGAATGTTTTCCACATGTAGGAGGGCCAATTGTCTCACTGTAAAGATAATACTTTCTGAATGTAGGAGGGCCAATCGACTCACTCTAACGGGAATATTCTCCACATGAAAGAGGGTCAATAGACTCACCCTAAAGAGAGATGTTTTCTACATGTAGGAAGGCCAATCGACTAACTCGAATGAGAATGTTTTCCACATGTAGGAGGGCCAATTGACTCACTCTAAAGAGAAGGTTATCCACATGTAGGAGGCCCAATGGACACACTTTGAAGAGAAATTTTTTCTAAATGTAGGAAGGCAAATTGACTCACTCTAATGAGAATGTTTTCCACATGTAGGAGGAACAATTGACTCACTATGAAGAGAAATGTTTTCCACGTGTAGGATGGCCAATCGACTCAATTCAAAGAGATTGTTTTCCGCATGTACGTGGGCCAATCGACTCACGCTACAGAGCATGTTCTCTGCATGTAAGACGGCCAATCAACTCACCCTAAAGAGCATGTTCTCCGCATTTAGGAGGGCCAATCGACTGACTCTAAAGAGAGATATTTTCTGCGTGTTGGAGGGCCCATCGAATCACTCTAATGAGAATGTTTTCCACAAGTAGTAGGGCCAAACGACTCACTCCAAAGAGAATGCTTTCCACATGTAGGAGGACCAATCGACTGAATTGAAAGAGATTGTTTTTCACATGTAGGAGGGCCAATCGACTCACTCTAACGGGAATATTCTCCACATGAAAGAGGGCCAATAGACTCACCCTAAAGAGCATGTTCTCCGCATGTAGGAGGGCCAATAAACTCACTCTAAAGAGAGATGTTTTCTGCATGTAGGAGGGCCCATCGACTCACTCGAATGAGAATGTTTTCCACATGTAGGAGGGCCAATCGTCTCACTGTAAAGATAATACTTTCTGAATGTAGGAGGGCCAATCGACTCACTCTAACGGGAATATTCTCCACATGAAAGAGGGTCAATAGACTCACCCTAAAGAGAGATGTTTTCTGCATGTAGGAAGGCCAATCGACTAACTCGAATGAGAATGTTTTCCACATGTAGGAGGGCCAATCGACTCACTCTGATAGAATGTTTTCCACATGTAGGAGGGCCAATTGACTCACTCTAAAGAGAAGGTTATCCACATGTAGGAGGCCCAATGGACACACTTTGAAGAGAAATTTTTTCTAAATGTAGGAAGGCAAATTGACTCACTCTAATGAGAATGTTTTCCACATGTAGGAGGAACAATTGACTCACTATGAAGAGAAATGTTTTCCACGTGTAGGATGGCCAATCGACTCAATTCAAAGAGATTGTTTTCCGCATGTAGGTGGGCTAATCGACTCACGCTACAGAGCATGTTCTCTGCATGTAAGACGGCCAATCGACTCACCCTAAAGAGCATGTTCTCCGCATTTAGGAGGGCCAATCGACTGACTCTAAAGAGAGATATTTTCTGCGTGTAGGAGGGCCCATCGAATCACTCTAATGAGAGTGTTTTCCACATTTAAGGGGGCCAATCCACTCACCCTAAAGAATGCTTTCCTCATGTAGGAGGGCCAATTGACTCACTCTAAAGAGAAAGTTTTCCACATGTAGGAGGGCCAAATCACTCACTCTAAAGAGAATGTTTTCCACAAGTAGTAGGGCCAAACGACTCACTCCAAAGAGAATGCTTTCCACATGTAGGAGGGCCAAACGACTCACTCTGATAGAATGTTTTCCACATGTTGGAGGGCCAATTGACTCACCCTAAAGAGAATGTTTTCCGCATGCAGGCGTGCCAATCGACTCACTCTAAAGAGAATGTTTTCCAGATTTAGGAGGGCCAATTGACACACTCTAAAGAGAAATGTTTTCTACATGTAGGAAGGCCAATTGACTCACTCTAAAGAGAAAGTTTTCTACATGTAGGAGGGCCAATCGACTCAATTGAAAGAGATTGTTTTCCACATGTATGTGGGCCAATCGACTCACCCTACAGAGCATGTTCTATGCATGTAAGACGGCCAATCGACTCACCCTAAAGAGCATGGTCTCCGCATTTAGGAGGGCCAATCGACTCACTCTAAAGAGAGATGTTTTCCACATGTAGGACGGCCAATCGACTCAATTGAAAGAGATTGTTTTCCACATGTAGGTTGGCCAATCGACTCACCCTAAAGAGCATGTTCTATGCATGTAAGACGGCCAATCGAATCACCCTAGAGAGCATGTTCTCCGCATATAGGAGGGCCAATCAACTCACTCTAAAGAGAGATGTTTTCTGCATGTAGGAGGGCCAATCGACTCACTCTGATAGAATGTTTTCCACATGTAGGAGGGCCAATTGATACACTCTAAAGAGAAATGTTTTCTACATGAAGGAAGGCCAATTGACTCACCCTAAGGAGCATGTTCTCCACATGTAGGAGGGCCATTCGACTCACCCTAAAGGGCATGTTCTCTGCATGTAAGAAGGCCAATCGACTCACCCTAAAGAGCATGTTCTGCGCATGTAGGGGGGCCAATCGACCCACCCTAAAGAGAATGTTCTCCGCATGTAGGCGTGCGAATCGACTCACTCTAAAGAGAAAGTTTTCCAAACTTAGCAGGGCCAATTGACACACTCTAAAGAGAAATGTTTTCTACATGTAGGAAGGCCAATTGACTCACTCTAAAGAGATTGTTTTCTGAATGTAGATGGGCCAATCAACTCACTCTAAAGAGAATGTTTTCTACCTGTAGGAGGGCCAATCGACTCAATTGAAAGATTGTTTTCCACATGTAGGTGGGCCAATCGACTCACGCTACAGAGCATGTTCTCTGCATGTAAGACGGCCAATCGACTCACCCTAAAGAGCATGTTCTCCGCATTTAGGAGGGCCAATCGACTGAATCTAAAGATAGATATTTTCTGCGTGTAGGAGGGCCCATCGAATCACTCTAATGAGAGTGTTTTCCACATTTAAGGGGGCCAATCCACTCACCTTAAAGAATGCTTTCCTCATGTAGGAGGGCCAATTGACTCACTCTAAAGAGAAAGTTTTCCACATGTAGGAGGGCCAATTCACTCACTCTAAAGAGAATGTTTTCCACAAGTAGTAGGGCCAAACGACTCACTCCAAAGAGAATGTTTTCCGCATGTAGGAGTGCCAATCGACTCACTCTAAAGAGAATGTTTTCCAGATTTAGGAGGGCCAATTGACACACTCTAAAGAGAAATGTTTTCTACATGTAGGAAGGCCAATTGACTCACTCTAAAGAGAATGTTCTCTGAATGTAGATGGGCAAATCAACTCACTCTAAAGAGAATGTTTTCTACATGTAGGAGGGCCAATCGACTCAATTGAAAGAGATTGTTTTCCACATGTATGTGGGCCAATCGACTCACCCTACAGAGCATGTTCTATGCATGTAAGACGGCCAATCGACTCACCCTAAAGAGCATGGTCTCCGCATTTAGGAGGGCCAATCGACTCACTCTAAAGAGAGATGTTTTCCACATGTAGGACGGCCAATCGACTCAATTGAAAGAGATTGTTTTCCACATGTAGGTTGGCCAATCGACTCACCCTAAAGAGCATGTTCTATGCATGTAAGACGGCCAATCGAATCACCCTAGAGAGCATGTTCTTCGCATGTAGGAGGGCCAATCAACTCACTCTAAAGAGAGATGTTTTCTGCATGTAGGAGGGCCAATCGACTCACTCTAAGGAGCATGTTCTCCACATGTAGGAGGGCCATTCGACTCACCCTAAAGGGCATGTTCTCTGCATGTAAGACGGCCAATCGACTCACCCTAAAGAGCATGTTCTGCGCATGTAGGGGGGCCAATCGACTCACTCTAAAGAGAACGTTTTCCAAACTTAGCAGGGCCAATTGACACACTCTAAAGAGAAATGTTTTCTACATGTAGGAAGGCCAATTGACTCACTCTAAAGAGAATGTTTTCTGAATGTAGATGGGCCAATCAACTCACTCTAAAGAGAATGTTTTCTACCTGTAGGAGGGCCAATCGACTCAATTGAAAGATTGTTTTCCACATGTAGGTGGGCCAATCGACTCACGCTACAGAGCATGTTCTCTGCATGTAAGACGGCCAATCGACTCACCCTAAAGAGCATGTTCTCCGCATTTAGGAGGGCCAATCGACTGACTCTAAAAAGAGATATTTTCTGCGTGTAGGAGGGCGCATCGAATCACTCTAATGAGAGTGTTTTCCACATTTAAGGGGGCCAATCCACTCACTCTGATAGAATGTTTTCCACATTTAGGAGTGCCAATTCACTCACTCTAAAGAATGCTTTCCTCATGTAGGAGGGCCAATTGACTCACTCTAAAGAGAAAGTTTTCCACATGTAGGAGTGACAATTGACTCAGTGTAAAGAGAATATTTTCTGAATGTAGGGGGGCCAATCGACTCACTCTAACCGTAATATTCTCCAGATGAAAGAGGGCCAATAGACTCACGCTAAAGAGCATGTTCTCCGCATGTAGGAGGGCCAATCAACTCACTCTAAAGAGAGATGTTTTCTGCATGTAGTGGGGCCCATCCACTCACTCAAATGAGAATGTTTTCCACATTTAGGAGTGCCAATTGACGCACTCTAAAGAGAAATGTTTTCTACATGTAGGAAGGCCAATTGACTCACTCTAAAGTTAATGTTTTCTGAATGTAGGAGGGCCAATCGACTCACTCTAAAGAGAATCTTTTCCAGTTTAAGGAGGGCCAATCGACTCACCCTAAAGAGAATGTTTTCTGCATGTAGGAGGGCCGATTGACTCACTCTAAAGAGAATGTTTTCTGAATGTGGGAGGGCCAATTGACTCACTCTAAAGAGAATGTTTTCTGAATGTTGGAGGGCCAATTGACACACTCCAAAGTGCTTGTTCTCTGCATGTAAGACGGCCAATCGACTCACCTTAAAGAGTATGTTCCTGCATGTAAGACCTCTAATCGACTCACCCAAAAGAGCATGTTCTCCGCATGTAGGAGCGCCCATCTACTCACTCTAATGAGAATGTTTTCCACATGTAGGAGGACCAATTGACTCAATCTAAAGAAGATTTTCTCCACATGTAGTAGGGCCAATTGACTCAATCTGAAGAGAATGTTTTCCACATGTAGGAGGGCCAATCGTCTCACTGTAAAGAGAATACTTTCTGAATGTAGGAGGGCCAATCGACTCACTCTAACGGGAATATTCTCCACATGAAAGAGGGTCAATAGACTCACCCTAAAGAGAGATGTTTTCTGCATGTAGGAAGGCCAATCGACTAACTCGAATGAGAATGTTTTCCACATGTAGGAGGGCCAATCGACTCACTCTGACAGAATGTTTTCCACATGTTGGAGGGCCAATTGACTCACCCTAAAGAGAATGTTTTCCGCATGTAGGAGTGCCAATCGACTCACTCTAAAGAGAATGTTTTCCAGATTTAGGAGGGCCAATTGAAACACTCTAAAGTGAAATGTTTTCTACATGTAGGAAGGCCAATTGACTCACTCTAAAGAGAATGTTCTCTGAATGTAGATGGGCAAATCAACTCACTCTAAAGAGAATGTTTTCTACATGTAGGAGGGCCAATTGACTCACTCTAAAGAGAAAGTTTTCTACATGTAGGAGGGCCAATCGACTCAATTGAAAAAGATTGTTTTCCACATGTATGTGGGCCAATCGACTCACCCTACAGAGCATGTTCTATGCATGTAAGACGGCCAATCGACTCACCCTAAAGAGCATGGTCTCCGCATTTAGGAGGGCCAATCGACTCACTCTAAAGAGAGATGTTTTCCACATGTAGGACGGCCAATCGACTCAATTGAAAGAGATTGTTTTCCACATGTAGGTTGGCCAATCGACTCACCCTAAAGAGCATGTTCTATGCATGTAAGACGGCCAATCGAATCACCCTAGAGAGCATGTTCTGCGCATGTAGGAGGGCCAATCAACTGACTCTAAAGAGAGATGTTTTCTGCATGTAGGAGGGCCAATCGACTCACTCTGATAGAATGTTTTCCACATGTAGGAGGGCCAATTGATACACTCTAAAGAGAAATGTTTTCTACATGAAGGAAGGCCAATTGACTCACCCTAAGGAGCATGTTCTCCACATGTAGGAGGGCCATTCGACTCACCCTAAAGGGCATGTTCTCTGCATGTAAGACGGCCAATCGACTCACCCTAAAGAGCATGTTCTGCGCATGTAGGGGGGCCAATCGACCCACCCTAAAGAGAATGTTCTCCGCATGTAGGCGTGCGAATCGACTCACTCTAAAGAGAAAGTTTTCCAAACTTAGCAGGGCCAATTGACACACTCTAAAGAGAAATGTTTTCTACATGTAGGAAGGCCAATTGACTCACTCTAAAGAGAATGTTTTCTGAATGTAGATGGGCCAATCAACTCACTCTAAAGAGAATGTTTTCTACCTGTAGGAGGGCCAATCGACTCAATTGAAAGATTGTTTTCCACATGTAGGTGGGCCAATCGACTCACGCTTCAGAGCATGTTCTCTGCATGTAGGACGGCCAATCGACTCACTCTAAAGAGAGATTTTTTCTGCATGTAGGAGGGCCCATCGACTCATTCGAATGAGAATGTTTTCCACATGTAGGAGGGCCAATCGACTCTCTCTGATAGAATGTTTTGCACATTTAGGAGTGCCAATTCACTCACTCTAAAGAATGCTTTCCTCATGTAGGAGGGCCAATTGACTCACTCTAAAGAGAAAGTTTTCCACATGTAGGAGTGACAATTGACTCAGTGTAAAGAGAATATTTTCTGAATGTAGGAGGGCCAATCGACTCACTCTGATAGAATGTTTTGCACATTTAGGAGTGCCAATTCACTCACTCTAAAGAATGCTTTCCTCATGTAGGAGGGCCAATTGACTCACTCTAAAGAGAAAGTTTTCCACATGTAGGAGTGACAATTGACTCAGTGTAAAGAGAATATTTTCTGAATGTAGGGGGGCCAATCGACTCACTCTAACCGTAATATTCTCCACATGAAAGAGGGCCAATAGACTCACCCTAAAGAGCATGTTCTCCGCATGTAGGAGGGCCAATCAACTCACTCTAAAGAGAGATGTTTTCTGCATGTAGTGGGGCCCATCCACTCACTCGAATGAGAATGTTTTCCACATGTAGGAGGGCCAATCGACTCACTCTAAAGAGAATGTTTACCACATTTAGGAGTGCCAATTGACGCACTCTAAAGAGAAATGTTTTCTACATGTAGGAAGGCCAATTGACTCACTCTAAAGAGAATATTTTCCAGTTTAAGGAGGGCCAATCGACTCACCCTAAAGAGAATGTTTTCTGCATGTAGGAGGGCCGATTGACTCACTCTAAAGAGAATGTTTTCTGAATGTAGGAGGGCCAATTGACTCACTCTAAAGAAAATATTCTCCACATATAGGAGGGCCAATCGACTCACTCTAAAGAGAATGTTTTCCTCATGTTTAAGGGCCAATCGACTCAGTCTAAAGAGAATGTTTTCTGAATGTTGGAGGGCCAATTGACACACTCCAAAGTGCATGTTCTCTGCATGTAAGACGGCCAATCGACTCACCTTAAAGAGTATGTTCCTGCATGTAAGACCTCTAATCGACTCACCCAAAAGAGCATGTTCTTCGCATGTAGGAGCGCCCATCTACTCACTCTAATGAGAACGTTTTCCACATGTAGGAGGACCAATTGACTCAATCTAAAGAAGATTTTCTCCACATTTAGTAGGGCCAATCGACTCATCCTAAAGAACATGTTCTCTGCATGTAAGACCTCGAATCGACTCACTCTAAAGAGAATGTTTTCTGAATGTAGGAGTGGCAATTGACTCAATCTGAAGAGAATGTTTTCCACATGTAGGAGGGCCAATCGTCTCACTGTAAAGAGAATACTTTCTGAATGTAGGAGGGCCAATCGACTCACTCTAACGGGAATATTCTCCACATGAAAGAGGGTCAATAGACTCACCCTAAAGAGAGATGTTTTCTGCATGTAGGAAGGCCAATCGACTAACTCGAATGAGAATGTTTTCCACATGTTTAAGGGCCAATCGACTCACTCTGATAGAATGTTTTCCACATGTTGGAGGGCCAATTGACTCACCCTAAAGAGAATGTTTTCCGCATGTAGGAGTGCCAATCGACTCACTCTAAAGAGAATGTTTTCCAGATTTAGGAGGGCCAATTGACACACTCTAAAGAGAATGTTCTCTGAATGTAGATGGGCAAATCAACTCACTCTAAAGAGAATGTTTTCTACATGTAGGAAGGCCAATTGACTCACTCTAAAGAGAATGTTCTCTGAATGTAGATGGGCAAATCAACTCACTCTAAAGAGAATGTTTTCTACATGTAGGAGGGCCAATTGACTCACTCTAAAGAGAAAGTTTTCTACATGTAGTAGGGCCAATCGACTCAATTGAAAGAGATTGTTTTCCACATGTATGTGGGCCAATCGACTCACCCTACAGAGCATGTTCTATGCATGTAAGACGGCCAATCGACTCACCCTAAAGAGCATGGTCTCCGCATTTAGGAGGGCCAATCGACTCACTCTAAAGAGAGATGTTTTCCACATGTAGGACGGCCAATCGACTCAATTGAAAGAGATTGTTTTCCACATGTAGGTTGGCCAATCGACTCACCCTAAAGAGCATGTTCTATGCATGTAAGACGGCCAATCGAATCACCCTAGAGAGCATGTTCTCCGCATGTAGGAGGGCCAGTCAACTCACTCTAAAGAGAGATGTTTTCTGCATGTAGGAGGGCCAATCGACTCACTCTGATAGAATGTTTTCCACATGTAGGAGGGCCAATTGATACACTCTAAAGAGAAATGTTTTCTACATGAAGGAAGGCCAATTGACTCACCCTAAGGAGCATGTTCTCCACATGTAGGAGGGCCATTCGACTCACCCTAAAGGGCATGTTCTCTGCATGTAAGACGGCCAATCGACTCACCCTAAAGAGCATGTTCTGCGCATGTAGGGGGGCCAATCGACCCACCCTAAAGAGAATGTTCTCCGCATGTAGGCGTGCGAATCGACTCACTCTAAAGAGAAAGTTTTCCAAACTTAGCAGGGCCAATTGACACACTCTAAAGAAAAATGTTTTCTACATGTAGGTTGGCCAATCGACTCACCCTAAAGAGCATGTTCTATGTATGTAAGACGGCCAATCGAATCACCCTAGAGAGCATGTTCTGCGCATGTAGGAGGGCCAATTGACACACTCTAAAGAGAAATGTTTTCTACATGTAGGAAGGCCAATTGACTCACTCTAAAGAGAATGTTTTCTACATGTAGGAGGGCCAATTGACTCACTCTAAAGAGAATGTTTTCTACATGTAGGAGGGCCAATCGACTCAATTGAAACAGATTGTTTTCCACATGTAAGAGGGCCAATCGACTCACCCTAAAGAGCATTTTCTATGCATATAAGACGGCCAATCGAATCACCCTAGAGAGCATGTTCTCCGCATGTAGGAGGGCCAATCAACTCACTCTAAAGAGAGATTTTTTCTGCATGTAGGAGGGCCCATCGACTCATTCGAATGAGAATGTTTTCCACATGTAGGAGGGCCAATCGACTCACTCTGATAGTATGGTTTCCACATGTAGGAGGGCCAATTGATACACTCTAAAGTGAAATGTTTTCTACATGAAGGAAGGCCAATTGACTCACCCTAAGGAGCATGTTCTCCACATGTAGGAGGGCCATTCGACTCACCCTAAAGGGCATGTTCTCTGCATGTAAGACGGCCAAGCGACTCAACCTAAAGAGCATGTTCTACTCATGTAGGAGGGCCAATCGACCCAAGCTAAAGAGAATGTTCTCCGCATGTAGGCGTGCGAATCGACTCACTCTAAAGATAAAGTTTTCCATATTTAGGAGGGCCAATTGACACACTCTAAAGAGAAATGTTTTCTACATGTAGGAAGGCCAATTGACTCACTCTAAAGAGAATGTTTCCCACAGGTAGGAGGGCCAATCGACTCACTCCAAAGAGAATGCTTTCCACATATAGGAGGGCCAATCGATTCACACTAAACAGCATGTTCTCTGCATGTAAGACGGCCAAGCGACTCGCACTGAAGAGCATGTTCTCCACATGTAAGAGGGCCAATTGACTCACTCTGAAGAGAATGTTTTCCTCATGTTTAAGGGCCAATCGACTCACTCTAAAGAGAATGTTTTCTGAATGTTGGAGGGCCAATTGACACACTCCAAAGTGCATGTTCTCTGCATGTAAGACGGCCAATCGACTCACCTTAAAGAGTATGTTCCTGCATGTAAGACCCCTAATCGACTCACCCAAAAGAGCATGTTCTCCGCATGTAGGAGCGCCCATCTACTCATTCTAATCAGAATGTTTTCCACATGTAGGAGGACCAATTGACTCAATCTAAAGAAGATTTTCTCCACATGTAGTAGGGCCAATCGACTCATCCTAAAGAACATGTTCTCTGCATGTAAGACCTCGAATCGACTCACTCTAAAGAGAATGTTTTCTGAATGTAGGAGTGGCAATTGACTCAATCTGAAGAGAATGTTTTCCACATGTAGGAGGGCCAATCGTCTCACTGTAAAGAGAATACTTTCTGAATGTAGGAGGGCCAATCGACTCACTCTAACGGGAATATTCTCCACATGAAAGAGGGCCAATAGACTCACCCTAAAGAGCATGTTCTCCGCATGTAGGAGGGCCAAACAACTCACTCTAAAGAGAGATGTTTTCTGCATGTAGGAGGGCCCATCGACTCACTCGAATGAGAATGTTTTCCACATGTAGGAGGGCCAATCGTCTCACTGTAAAGAGAATACTTTCTGAATGTAGGAGGGCCAATCGACTCACTCTAACGGGAATATTCTCCACATGAAAGAGGGTCAATAGACTCACCCTAAAGAGAGATGTTTTCTGCATGTAGGAAGGCCAATCGACTAACTCGAATGAGAATGTTTTCCACATGTAGGAGGGCCAATTGACTCACTCTAAAGAGAAGGTTATCCACATGTAGGAGGCCCAATGGACACACTTTGAAGAGAAATTTTTTCTAAATGTAGGAAGGCAAATTGACTCACTCTAAAGAGAATGTTTTCTGAATGTAGATGGGCCAATCAACTCACTCTAAAGAGAATGTTTTCTACCTGTAGGAGGGCCAATCGACTCAATTGAAAGATTGTTTTCCACATGTAGGTGGGCCAATCGACTCACGCTACAGAGCATGTTCTCTGCATGTAGGACGGCCAATCGACTCACTCTAAAGAGAGATTTTTTCTGCATGTAGGAGGGCCCATCGACTCATTCGAATGAGAATGTTTTCCACATGTAGGAGGGCCAATCGACTCACTCTGATAGAATGTTTTGCACATTTAGGAGTGCCAATTCACTCACTCTAAAGAATGCTTTCCTCATGTAGGAGGGCCAATTGACTCACTCTAAAGAGAAAGTTTTCCACATGTAGGAGTGACAATTGACTCAGTGTAAAGAGAATATTTTCTGAATGTAGGAGGGCCAATCGACTCACTCTGATAGAATGTTTTGCACATTTAGGAGTGCCAATTCACTCACTCTAAAGAATGCTTTCCTCATGTAGGAGGGCCAATTGACTCACTCTAAAGAGAAAGTTTTCCACATGTAGGAGTGACAATTGACTCAGTGTAAAGAGAATATTTTCTGAATGTAGGGGGGCCAATCGACTCACTCTAACCGTAATATTCTCCACATGAAAGAGGGCCAATAGACTCACCCTAAAGAGCATGTTCTCCGCATGTAGGAGGGCCAATCAACTCACTCTAAAGAGAGATGTTTTCTGCATGTAGTGGGGCCCATCCACTCACTCGAATGAGAATGTTTTCCACATGTAGGAGGGCCAATCGACTCACTCTAAAGAGAATGTTTACCACATTTAGGAGTGCCAATTGACGCACTCTAAAGAGAAATGTTTTCTACATGTAGGAAGGCCAATTGACTCACTCTAAAGAGAATATTTTCCAGTTTAAGGAGGGCCAATCGACTCACCCTAAAGAGAATGTTTTCTGCATGTAGGAGGGCCGATTGACTCACTCTAAAGAGAATGTTTTCTGAATGTAGGAGGGCCAATTGACTCACTCTAAAGAGAATGTTTTCTGAATGTAGGAGGGCCAATTGACTCACTCTAAAGAAAATATTCTCCACATATAGGAGGGCCAATCGACTCACTCTAAAGAGAATGTTTTCCTCATGTTTAAGGGCCAATCGACTCAGTCTAAAGAGAATGTTTTCTGAATGTTGGAGGGCCAATTGACACACTCCAAAGTGCATGTTCTCTGCATGTAAGACGGCCAATCGACTCACCTTAAAGAGTATGTTCCTGCATGTAAGACCTCTAATCGACTCACCCAAAAGAGCATGTTCTTCGCATGTAGGAGCGCCCATCTACTCACTCTAATGAGAATGTTTTCCACATGTAGGAGGACCAATTGACTCAATCTAAAGAAGATTTTCTCCACATTTAGTAGGGCCAATCGACTCATCCTAAAGAACATGTTCTCTGCATGTAAGACCTCGAATCGACTCACTCTAAAGAGAATGTTTTCTGAATGTAGGAGTGGCAATTGACTCAATCTGAAGAGAATGTTTTCCACATGTAGGAGGGCCAATCGTCTCACTGTAAAGAGAATACTTTCTGAATGTAGGAGGGCCAATCGACTCACTCTAACGGGAATATTCTCCACATGAAAGAGGGTCAATAGACTCACCCTAAAGAGAGATGTTTTCTGCATGTAGGAAGGCCAATCGACTAACTCGAATGAGAATGTTTTCCACATGTTTAAGGGCCAATCGACTCACTCTGATAGAATGTTTTCCACATGTTGGAGGGCCAATTGACTCACCCTAAAGAGAATGTTTTCCGCATGTAGGAGTGCCAATCGACTCACTCTAAAGAGAATGTTTTCCAGATTTAGGAGGGCCAATTGACACACTCTAAAGAGAATGTTCTCTGAATGTAGATGGGCAAATCAACTCACTCTAAAGAGAATGTTTTCTACATGTAGGAAGGCCAATTGACTCACTCTAAAGAGAATGTTCTCTGAATGTAGATGGGCAAATCAACTCACTCTAAAGAGAATGTTTTCTACATGTAGGAGGGCCAATTGACTCACTCTAAAGAGAAAGTTTTCTACATGTAGTAGGGCCAATCGACTCAATTGAAAGAGATTGTTTTCCACATGTATGTGGGCCAATCGACTCACCCTACAGAGCATGTTCTATGCATGTAAGACGGCCAATCGACTCACCCTAAAGAGCATGGTCTCCGCATTTAGGAGGGCCAATCGACTCACTCTAAAGAGAGATGTTTTCCACATGTAGGACGGCCAATCGACTCAATTGAAAGAGATTGTTTTCCACATGTAGGTTGGCCAATCGACTCACCCTAAAGAGCATGTTCTATGCATGTAAGACGGCCAATCGAATCACCCTAGAGAGCATGTTCTCCGCATGTAGGAGGGCCAGTCAACTCACTCTAAAGAGAGATGTTTTCTGCATGTAGGAGGGCCAATCGACTCACTCTGATAGAATGTTTTCCACATGTAGGAGGGCCAATTGATACACTCTAAAGAGAAATGTTTTCTACATGAAGGAAGGCCAATTGACTCACCCTAAGGAGCATGTTCTCCACATGTAGGAGGGCCATTCGACTCACCCTAAAGGGCATGTTCTCTGCATGTAAGACGGCCAATCGACTCACCCTAAAGAGCATGTTCTGCGCATGTAGGGGGGCCAATCGACCCACCCTAAAGAGAATGTTCTCCGCATGTAGGCGTGCGAATCGACTCACTCTAAAGAGAAAGTTTTCCAAACTTAGCAGGGCCAATTGACACACTCTAAAGAAAAATGTTTTCTACATGTAGGTTGGCCAATCGACTCACCCTAAAGAGCATGTTCTATGTATGTAAGACGGCCAATCGAATCACCCTAGAGAGCATGTTCTGCGCATGTAGGAGGGCCAATTGACACACTCTAAAGAGAAATGTTTTCTACATGTAGGAAGGCCAATTGACTCACTCTAAAGAGAATGTTTTCTACATGTAGGAGGGCCAATTGACTCACTCTAAAGAGAATGTTTTCTACATGTAGGAGGGCCAATCGACTCAATTGAAACAGATTGTTTTCCACATGTAAGAGGGCCAATCGACTCACCCTAAAGAGCATTTTCTATGCATATAAGACGGCCAATCGAATCACCCTAGAGAGCATGTTCTCCGCATGTAGGAGGGCCAATCAACTCACTCTAAAGAGAGATTTTTTCTGCATGTAGGAGGGCCCATCGACTCATTCGAATGAGAATGTTTTCCACATGTAGGAGGGCCAATCGACTCACTCTGATAGTATGGTTTCCACATGTAGGAGGGCCAATTGATACACTCTAAAGTGAAATGTTTTCTACATGAAGGAAGGCCAATTGACTCACCCTAAGGAGCATGTTCTCCACATGTAGGAGGGCCATTCGACTCACCCTAAAGGGCATGTTCTCTGCATGTAAGACGGCCAAGCGACTCAACCTAAAGAGCATGTTCTACTCATGTAGGAGGGCCAATCGACCCAAGCTAAAGAGAATGTTCTCCGCATGTAGGCGTGCGAATCGACTCACTCTAAAGATAAAGTTTTCCATATTTAGGAGGGCCAATTGACACACTCTAAAGAGAAATGTTTTCTACATGTAGGAAGGCCAATTGACTCACTCTAAAGAGAATGTTTCCCACAGGTAGGAGGGCCAATCGACTCACTCCAAAGAGAATGCTTTCCACATATAGGAGGGCCAATCGATTCACACTAAACAGCATGTTCTCTGCATGTAAGACGGCCAAGCGACTCGCACTGAAGAGCATGTTCTCCACATGTAAGAGGGCCAATTGACTCACTCTGAAGAGAATGTTTTCCTCATGTTTAAGGGCCAATCGACTCACTCTAAAGAGAATGTTTTCTGAATGTTGGAGGGCCAATTGACACACTCCAAAGTGCATGTTCTCTGCATGTAAGACGGCCAATCGACTCACCTTAAAGAGTATGTTCCTGCATGTAAGACCCCTAATCGACTCACCCAAAAGAGCATGTTCTCCGCATGTAGGAGCGCCCATCTACTCATTCTAATCAGAATGTTTTCCACATGTAGGAGGACCAATTGACTCAATCTAAAGAAGATTTTCTCCACATGTAGTAGGGCCAATCGACTCATCCTAAAGAACATGTTCTCTGCATGTAAGACCTCGAATCGACTCACTCTAAAGAGAATGTTTTCTGAATGTAGGAGTGGCAATTGACTCAATCTGAAGAGAATGTTTTCCACATGTAGGAGGGCCAATCGTCTCACTGTAAAGAGAATACTTTCTGAATGTAGGAGGGCCAATCGACTCACTCTAACGGGAATATTCTCCACATGAAAGAGGGCCAATAGACTCACCCTAAAGAGCATGTTCTCCGCATGTAGGAGGGCCAAACAACTCACTCTAAAGAGAGATGTTTTCTGCATGTAGGAGGGCCCATCGACTCACTCGAATGAGAATGTTTTCCACATGTAGGAGGGCCAATCGTCTCACTGTAAAGAGAATACTTTCTGAATGTAGGAGGGCCAATCGACTCACTCTAACGGGAATATTCTCCACATGAAAGAGGGTCAATAGACTCACCCTAAAGAGAGATGTTTTCTGCATGTAGGAAGGCCAATCGACTAACTCGAATGAGAATGTTTTCCACATGTAGGAGGGCCAATTGACTCACTCTAAAGAGAAGGTTATCCACATGTAGGAGGCCCAATGGACACACTTTGAAGAGAAATTTTTTCTAAATGTAGGAAGGCAAATTGACTCACTCTAATGAGAATGTTTTCCACATGTAGGAGGAACAATTGACTCACTATGAAGAGAAATGTTTTCCACGTGTAGGATGGCCTATCGACTCAATTCAAAGAGATTGTTTTCCGCATGTAGGTTGGCCAATCGACTCACCCTAAGGAGCATGATCTCTGCATGTAAGACGGCCAATCGAATCACCCTAAAGAGCATGTTCTCCGCATGTAGGAGGGCCAATCAACTCACTCTAAAGAGAGATTTTTTCTGCATGTAGGAGGGCCCATCGACTCATTCGAATGAGAATGTTTTCCACATGTAGGAGGGCCAATCGACTCACTCTGATAGAATGTTTTCCACATTTAGGAGTGCCAATTCACTCACTCTAAAGAATGCTTTCCTCATGTAGGAGGGCCAATTGACTCACTCTAAAGAGAAAGTTTTCCACATGTAGGAGTGACAATTGACTCAGTGTAAAGAGAATATTTTCTGAATGTAGGGGGGCCAATCGACTCACTCTAACCGTAATATTCTCCACATGAAAGAGGGCCAATAGACTCACCCTAAAGAGCATGTTCTCCGCATGTAGGAGGGCCAATCAACTCACTCTAAAGAGAGATGTTTTCTGCATGTAGTGGGGCCCATCCACTCACTCGAATGAGAATGTTTTCCACATGTAGGAGGGCCAATCGACTCACTCTAAAGAGAATGTTTTCCACATTTAGGAGTGCCAATTGACCCACTCTAAAGAGAAATGTTTTCTACATGTAGGAAGGCCAATTGACTCACTCTAAAGATAATGTTTTATGAATGTAGGAGGGCCAATCGACTCACTCTAAAGAGAATCTTTTCCAGTTTAAGGAGGGCCAATCGACTCACCCTAAAGAGAATGTTTTCTGCATGTAGGAGGGCCGATTGACTCACTCTAAAGAGAATGTTTTCTGAATGTAGGAGGGCCAATTGACTCACTCTAAAGAGAATGTTTTCTGAATGTAGGAGGGCCAATTGACTCACTCTAAAGAAAATATTCTCCACATATAGGAGGGCCAATCGACTCACTCTAAAGAGAATGTTTTCTGAATGTTGGAGGGCCAATTGACACACTCCAAAGAGCATGTTCTCTGCATGTAAGACGGCCAATCGACTCACCCTAAAGTGTTTGTTTCTGCATGTAAGACCTCTAATCGACTCACCCTAAAGAGCATGTTCTCCGCATGTAGGAGCGCCCATCTACTCACTCTAATGAGAATGTTTTCCACATATAGGAGGGCCAATCGACTCACACTAAAGAACATGTTCTCTGCATGTAAGATGGTCAATCAACTCGCACTAAAGAGCATGTTTTCCACATGTAAGAGGGCCAATTGACTCACTCTAAAGAGAATGTTTTTCACATGTTGGAGAGCCAAATGACTCTCTCCAAAGAGACTGTTTTCCACATATAGGAGGGCCAATCGATTCACACTAAACAGCATGTTCTCTGCATGTAAGACGGCCAAGCGACTCGCACTGAAGAGCATGTTCTCCACATGTAAGAGGGCCAATTGACTCACTCTAAAGAGAATGTTTTCCTCATGTTTAAGGGCCTATTGCCTCACTCTAAAGAGAATGTTTTCTGAATGTTGGAGGGCCAATTGACACACTCCAAAGTGCATGTTCTCTGCATGTAAGACGGCCAATCGACTCACCTTAAAGAGTATGTTCCTGCATGTAAGACCCCTAATCGACTCACCCAAAAGAGCATGTTCTCCGCATGTAGGAGCGCCCATCTACTCACTCTAATGAGAATGTTTTCCACATGTAGGAGGGCCAATTGACTCACTCTAAAGAGAATGTTATCCACAAGTAGGAGGCCCAATGGACACACTTTGAAGAGAAATTTTTTCTAAATGTAGGAAGGCAAATTGACTCACTCTAATGAGAATGTTTTCCTCATGTAGGAGGAACAATTGACTCACTATGAAGAGAAATGTTTTCCACGTGTAGGATGGCCAATCGACTCAATTCAACGAGATTGTTTTCCGCATGTAGGTGGGCCAATCGACTCACCCTAAGGAGCATGATCTCTGCATGTAAGACGGCCAATCGAATCACCCTAAAGAGCATGTTCTCCGCATGTAGGAGGGCCAATCAACTCACTCTAAAGAGAGATTTTTTCTGCATGTAGGAGGGCCCATCGACTCATTCGAATGAGAATGTTTTCCACATGTAGGAGGGCCAATCGACTCACTCTGATAGAATGTTTTCCACATTTAGGAGTGCCAATTCACTCACTCTAAAGAATGCTTTCCTCATGTAGGAGGGCCAATTGACTCACTCTAAAGAGAAAGTTTTCCACATGTAGGAGTGACAATTGACTCAGTGTAAAGAGAATATTTTCTGAATGTAGGGGGGCCAATCGACTCACTCTAACCGTAATATTCTCCACATGAAAGAGGGCCAATAGACTCACCCTAAAGAGCATGTTCTCCGCATGTAGGAGGGCCAATCAACTCACTCTAAAGAGAGATGTTTTCTGCATGTAGTGGGGCCCATCCACTCACTCGAATGAGAATGTTTTCCACATGTAGGAGGGCCAATCGACTCACTCTAAAGAGAATGTTTTCTGCATGTAGGAGGGCCGATTGACTCACTCTAAAGAGAATGTTTTCTGAATGTAGGAGGGCCAATTGACTCACTCTAAAGAGAATGTTTTCTGAATATAGGAGGGCCAATTGACTCACTCTAAAGAAAATATTCTCCACATATAGGAGGGCCAATCGACTCACTGTAAAGAGAATGTTTTCTGAATGTTGGAGGGCCAATTGACACACTCCAAAGAGCATGTTCTCTGCATGTAAGACGGCCAATCGACTCACCCTAAAGTGTATGTTTCTGCATGTAAGACCTCTAATCGACTCACCCTAAAGAGCATGTTCTCCGCATGTAGGAGCGCCCATCTACTCACTCTAATGAGAATGTTTTCCACATATAGGAGGGCCAATCGACTCACACTAAAGAACATGTTCTCTGCATGTAAGATGGTCAATCAACTCGCACTAAAGAGCATGTTTTCCACATGTAAGAGGGCCAATTGACTCACTCTAAAGAGAATGTTTTTCACATGTTGGAGAGCCAAATGACTCTCTCCAAAGAGACTGTTTTCCACATATAGGAGGGCCAATCGATTCACACTAAACAGCATGTTCTCTGCATGTAAGACGGCCAAGCGACTCGCACTGAAGAGCATGTTCTCCACATGTAAGAGGGCCAATTGACTCACTCTGAAGAGAATGTTTTCCTCATGTTTAAGGGCCAATCGACTCACTCTAAAGAGAATGTTTTCTGAATGTAGGAGTGGCAATTGACTCAATCTGAAGAGAATGTTTTCCACATGTAGGAGGGCCAATCGTCTCACTGTAAAGAGAATACTTTCTGAATGTAGGAGGGCCAATCGACTCACTCTAACGGGAATATTCTCCACATGAAAGAGGGCCAATAGACTCACCCTAAAGAGCATGTTCTCCGCATGTAGGAGGGCCAAACAACTCACTCTAAAGAGAGATGTTTTCTGCATGTAGGAGGGCCCATCGACTCACTCGAATGAGAATGTTTTCCACATGTAGGAGGGCCAATCGTCTCACTGTAAAGAGAATACTTTCTGAATGTAGGAGGGCCAATCGACTCACTCTAACGGGAATATTCTCCACATGAAAGAGGGTCAATAGACTCACCCTAAAGAGAGATGTTTTCTGCATGTAGGAAGGCCAATCGACTAACTCGAATGAGAATGTTTTCCACATGTAGGAGGGCCAATTGACTCACTCTAAAGAGAAGGTTATCCACATGTAGGAGGCCCAATGGACACACTTTGAAGAGAAATTTTTTCTAAATGTAGGAAGGCAAATTGACTCACTCTAATGAGAATGTTTTCCACATGTAGGAGGAACAATTGACTCACTATGAAGAGAAATGTTTTCCACGTGTAGGATGGCCTATCGACTCAATTCAAAGAGATTGTTTTCCGCATGTAGGTTGGCCAATCGACTCACCCTAAGGAGCATGATCTCTGCATGTAAGACGGCCAATCGAATCACCCTAAAGAGCATGTTCTCCGCATGTAGGAGGGCCAATCAACTCACTCTAAAGAGAGATTTTTTCTGCATGTAGGAGGGCCCATCGACTCATTCGAATGAGAATGTTTTCCACATGTAGGAGGGCCAATCGACTCACTCTGATAGAATGTTTTCCACATTTAGGAGTGCCAATTCACTCACTCTAAAGAATGCTTTCCTCATGTAGGAGGGCCAATTGACTCACTCTAAAGAGAAAGTTTTCCACATGTAGGAGTGACAATTGACTCAGTGTAAAGAGAATATTTTCTGAATGTAGGGGGGCCAATCGACTCACTCTAACCGTAATATTCTCCACATGAAAGAGGGCCAATAGACTCACCCTAAAGAGCATGTTCTCCGCATGTAGGAGGGCCAATCAACTCACTCTAAAGAGAGATGTTTTCTGCATGTAGTGGGGCCCATCCACTCACTCGAATGAGAATGTTTTCCACATGTAGGAGGGCCAATCGACTCACTCTAAAGAGAATGTTTTCCACATTTAGGAGTGCCAATTGACCCACTCTAAAGAGAAATGTTTTCTACATGTAGGAAGGCCAATTGACTCACTCTAAAGATAATGTTTTATGAATGTAGGAGGGCCAATCGACTCACTCTAAAGAGAATCTTTTCCAGTTTAAGGAGGGCCAATCGACTCACCCTAAAGAGAATGTTTTCTGCATGTAGGAGGGCCGATTGACTCACTCTAAAGAGAATGTTTTCTGAATGTAGGAGGGCCAATTGACTCACTCTAAAGAGAATGTTTTCTGAATGTAGGAGGGCCAATTGACTCACTCTAAAGAAAATATTCTCCACATATAGGAGGGCCAATCGACTCACTCTAAAGAGAATGTTTTCTGAATGTTGGAGGGCCAATTGACACACTCCAAAGAGCATGTTCTCTGCATGTAAGACGGCCAATCGACTCACCCTAAAGTGTATGTTTCTGCATGTAAGACCTCTAATCGACTCACCCTAAAGAGCATGTTCTCCGCATGTAGGAGCGCCCATCTACTCACTCTAATGAGAATGTTTTCCACATATAGGAGGGCCAATCGACTCACACTAAAGAACATGTTCTCTGCATGTAAGATGGTCAATCAACTCGCACTAAAGAGCATGTTTTCCACATGTAAGAGGGCCAATTGACTCACTCTAAAGAGAATGTTTTTCACATGTTGGAGAGCCAAATGACTCTCTCCAAAGAGACTGTTTTCCACATATAGGAGGGCCAATCGATTCACACTAAACAGCATGTTCTCTGCATGTAAGACGGCCAAGCGACTCGCACTGAAGAGCATGTTCTCCACATGTAAGAGGGCCAATTGACTCACTCTAAAGAGAATGTTTTCCTCATCTTTAAGGGCCTATTGCCTCACTCTAAAGAGAATGTTTTCTGAATGTTGGAGGGCCAATTGACACACTCCAAAGTGCATGTTCTCTGCATGTAAGACGGCCAATCGACTCACCTTAAAGAGTATGTTCCTGCATGTAAGACCCCTAATCGACTCACCCAAAAGAGCATGTTCTCCGCATGTAGGAGCGCCCATCTACTCACTCTAATGAGAATGTTTTCCACATGTAGGAGGGCCAATTGACTCACTCTAAAGAGAATGTTATCCACAAGTAGGAGGCCCAATGGACACACTTTGAAGAGAAATTTTTTCTAAATGTAGGAAGGCAAATTGACTCACTCTAATGAGAATGTTTTCCTCATGTAGGAGGAACAATTGACTCACTATGAAGAGAAATGTTTTCCACGTGTAGGATGGCCAATCGACTCAATTCAACGAGATTGTTTTCCGCATGTAGGTGGGCCAATCGACTCACCCTAAGGAGCATGATCTCTGCATGTAAGACGGCCAATCGAATCACCCTAAAGAGCATGTTCTCCGCATGTAGGAGGGCCAATCAACTCACTCTAAAGAGAGATTTTTTCTGCATGTAGGAGGGCCCATCGACTCATTCGAATGAGAATGTTTTCCACATGTAGGAGGGCCAATCGACTCACTCTGATAGAATGTTTTCCACATTTAGGAGTGCCAATTCACTCACTCTAAAGAATGCTTTCCTCATGTAGGAGGGCCAATTGACTCACTCTAAAGAGAAAGTTTTCCACATGTAGGAGTGACAATTGACTCAGTGTAAAGAGAATATTTTCTGAATGTAGGGGGGCCAATCGACTCACTCTAACCGTAATATTCTCCACATGAAAGAGGGCCAATAGACTCACCCTAAAGAGCATGTTCTCCGCATGTAGGAGGGCCAATCAACTCACTCTAAAGAGAGATGTTTTCTGCATGTAGTGGGGCCCATCCACTCACTCGAATGAGAATGTTTTCCACATGTAGGAGGGCCAATCGACTCACTCTAAAGAGAATGTTTTCTGCATGTAGGAGGGCCGATTGACTCACTCTAAAGAGAATGTTTTCTGAATGTAGGAGGGCCAATTGACTCACTCTAAAGAGAATGTTTTCTGAATATAGGAGGGCCAATTGACTCACTCTAAAGAAAATATTCTCCACATATAGGAGGGCCAATCGACTCACTCTAAAGAGAATGTTTTCTGAATGTTGGAGGGCCAATTGACACACTCCAAAGAGCATGTTCTCTGCATGTAAGACGGCCAATCGACTCACCCTAAAGTGTATGTTTCTGCATGTAAGACCTCTAATCGACTCACCCTAAAGAGCATGTTCTCCGCATGTAGGAGCGCCCATCTACTCACTCTAATGAGAATGTTTTCCACATATAGGAGGGCCAATCGACTCACACTAAAGAACATGTTCTCTGCATGTAAGATGGTCAATCAACTCGCACTAAAGAGCATGTTTTCCACATGTAAGAGGGCCAATTGACTCACTCTAAAGAGAATGTTTTTCACATGTTGGAGAGCCAAATGACTCTCTCCAAAGAGACTGTTTTCCACATATAGGAGGGCCAATCGATTCACACTAAACAGCATGTTCTCTGCATGTAAGACGGCCAAGCGACTCGCACTGAAGAGCATGTTCTCCACATGTAAGAGGGCCAATTGACTCACTCTGAAGAGAATGTTTTCCTCATGTTTAAGGGCCAATCGACTCACTCTAAAGAGAATGTTTTCTGAATGTTGGAGGGCCAATTGACACACTCCAAAGTGCATGTTCTCTGCATGTAAGACGGCCAATCGACTCACCTTAAAGAGTATGTTCCTGCATGTAAGACCCCTAATCGACTCACCCAAAAGAGCATGTTCTCCGCATGTAGGAGCGCCCATCTACTCATTCTAATCAGAATGTTTTCCACATGTAGGAGGACCAATTGACTCAATCTAAAGAAGATTTTCTCCACATGTAGTAGGGCCAATCGACTCATCCTAAAGAACATGTTCTCTGCATGTAAGACCTCGAATCGACTCACTCTAAAGAGAATGTTTTCTGAATGTAGGAGTGGCAATTGACTCAATCTGAAGAGAATGTTTTCCACATGTAGGAGGGCCAATCGTCTCACTGTAAAGAGAATACTTTCTGAATGTAGGAGGGCCAATCGACTCACTCTAACGGGAATATTCTCCACATGAAAGAGGGCCAATAGACTCACCCTAAAGAGCATGTTCTCCGCATGTAGGAGGGCCAAACAACTCACTCTAAAGAGAGATGTTTTCTGCATGTAGGAGGGCCCATCGACTCACTCGAATGAGAATGTTTTCCACATGTAGGAGGGCCAATCGTCTCACTGTAAAGAGAATACTTTCTGAATGTAGGAGGGCCAATCGACTCACTCTAACGGGAATATTCTCCACATGAAAGAGGGTCAATAGACTCACCCTAAAGAGAGATGTTTTCTGCATGTAGGAAGGCCAATCGACTAACTCGAATGAGAATGTTTTCCACATGTAGGAGGGCCAATTGACTCACTCTAAAGAGAAGGTTATCCACATGTAGGAGGCCCAATGGACACACTTTGAAGAGAAATTTTTTCTAAATGTAGGAAGGCAAATTGACTCACTCTAATGAGAATGTTTTCCACATGTAGGAGGAACAATTGACTCACTATGAAGAGAAATGTTTTCCACGTGTAGGATGGCCTATCGACTCAATTCAAAGAGATTGTTTTCCGCATGTAGGTTGGCCAATCGACTCACCCTAAGGAGCATGATCTCTGCATGTAAGACGGCCAATCGAATCACCCTAAAGAGCATGTTCTCCGCATGTAGGAGGGCCAATCAACTCACTCTAAAGAGAGATTTTTTCTGCATGTAGGAGGGCCCATCGACTCATTCGAATGAGAATGTTTTCCACATGTAGGAGGGCCAATCGACTCACTCTGATAGAATGTTTTCCACATTTAGGAGTGCCAATTCACTCACTCTAAAGAATGCTTTCCTCATGTAGGAGGGCCAATTGACTCACTCTAAAGAGAAAGTTTTCCACATGTAGGAGTGACAATTGACTCAGTGTAAAGAGAATATTTTCTGAATGTAGGGGGGCCAATCGACTCACTCTAACCGTAATATTCTCCACATGAAAGAGGGCCAATAGACTCACCCTAAAGAGCATGTTCTCCGCATGTAGGAGGGCCAATCAACTCACTCTAAAGAGAGATGTTTTCTGCATGTAGTGGGGCCCATCCACTCACTCGAATGAGAATGTTTTCCACATGTAGTAGGGCCAATCGACTCACTCTAAAGAGAATGTTTTCCACATTTAGGAGTGCCAATTGACCCACTCTAAAGAGAAATGTTTTCTACATGTAGGAAGGCCAATTGACTCACTCTAAAGATAATGTTTTATGAATGTAGGAGGGCCAATCGACTCACTCTAAAGAGAATCTTTTCCAGTTTAAGGAGGGCCAATCGACTCACCCTAAAGAGAATGTTTTCTGCATGTAGGAGGGCCGATTGACTCACTCTAAAGAGAATGTTTTCTGAATGTAGGAGGGCCAATTGACTCACTCTAAAGAGAATGTTTTCTGAATGTAGGAGGGCCAATTGACTCACTCTAAAGAAAATATTCTCCACATATAGGAGGGCCAATCGACTCACTCTAAAGAGAATGTTTTCTGAATGTTGGAGGGCCAATTGACACACTCCAAAGAGCATGTTCTCTGCATGTAAGACGGCCAATCGACTCACCCTAAAGTGTATGTTTCTGCATGTAAGACCTCTAATCGACTCACCCTAAAGAGCATGTTCTCCGCATGTAGGAGCGCCCATCTACTCACTCTAATGAGAATGTTTTCCACATATAGGAGGGCCAATCGACTCACACTAAAGAACATGTTCTCTGCATGTAAGATGGTCAATCAACTCGCACTAAAGAGCATGTTTTCCACATGTAAGAGGGCCAATTGACTCACTCTAAAGAGAATGTTTTTCACATGTTGGAGAGCCAAATGACTCTCTCCAAAGAGACTGTTTTCCACATATAGGAGGGCCAATCGATTCACACTAAACAGCATGTTCTCTGCATGTAAGACGGCCAAGCGACTCGCACTGAAGAGCATGTTCTCCACATGTAAGAGGGCCAATTGACTCACTCTAAAGAGAATGTTTTCCTCATCTTTAAGGGCCTATTGCCTCACTCTAAAGAGAATGTTTTCTGAATGTTGGAGGGCCAATTGACACACTCCAAAGTGCATGTTCTCTGCATGTAAGACGGCCAATCGACTCACCTTAAAGAGTATGTTCCTGCATGTAAGACCCCTAATCGACTCACCCAAAAGAGCATGTTCTCCGCATGTAGGAGCGCCCATCTACTCACTCTAATGAGAATGTTTTCCACATGTAGGAGGGCCAATTGACTCACTCTAAAGAGAATGTTATCCACAAGTAGGAGGCCCAATGGACACACTTTGAAGAGAAATTTTTTCTAAATGTAGGAAGGCAAATTGACTCACTCTAATGAGAATGTTTTCCTCATGTAGGAGGAACAATTGACTCACTATGAAGAGAAATGTTTTCCACGTGTAGGATGGCCAATCGACTCAATTCAACGAGATTGTTTTCCGCATGTAGGTGGGCCAATCGACTCACCCTAAGGAGCATGATCTCTGCATGTAAGACGGCCAATCGAATCACCCTAAAGAGCATGTTCTCCGCATGTAGGAGGGCCAATCAACTCACTCTAAAGAGAGATTTTTTCTGCATGTAGGAGGGCCCATCGACTCATTCGAATGAGAATGTTTTCCACATGTAGGAGGGCCAATCGACTCACTCTGATAGAATGTTTTCCACATTTAGGAGTGCCAATTCACTCACTCTAAAGAATGCTTTCCTCATGTAGGAGGGCCAATTGACTCACTCTAAAGAGAAAGTTTTCCACATGTAGGAGTGACAATTGACTCAGTGTAAAGAGAATATTTTCTGAATGTAGGGGGGCCAATCGACTCACTCTAACCGTAATATTCTCCACATGAAAGAGGGCCAATAGACTCACCCTAAAGAGCATGTTCTCCGCATGTAGGAGGGCCAATCAACTCACTCTAAAGAGAGATGTTTTCTGCATGTAGTGGGGCCCATCCACTCACTCGAATGAGAATGTTTTCCACATGTAGGAGGGCCAATCGACTCACTCTAAAGAGAATGTTTTCTGCATGTAGGAGGGCCGATTGACTCACTCTAAAGAGAATGTTTTCTGAATGTAGGAGGGCCAATTGACTCCCTCTAAAGAGAATGTTTTCTGAATATAGGAGGGCCAATTGACTCACTCTAAAGAAAATATTCTCCACATATAGGAGGGCCAATCGACTCACTCTAAAGAGAATGTTTTCTGAATGTTGGAGGGCCAATTGACACACTCCAAAGAGCATGTTCTCTGCATGTAAGACGGCCAATCGACTCACCCTAAAGTGTATGTTTCTGCATGTAAGACCTCTAATCGACTCACCCTAAAGAGCATGTTCTCCGCATGTAGGAGCGCCCATCTACTCACTCTAATGAGAATGTTTTCCACATATAGGAGGGCCAATCGACTCACACTAAAGAACATGTTCTCTGCATGTAAGATGGTCAATCAACTCGCACTAAAGAGCATGTTTTCCACATGTAAGAGGGCCAATTGACTCACTCTAAAGAGAATGTTTTTCACATGTTGGAGAGCCAAATGACTCTCTCCAAAGAGACTGTTTTCCACATATAGGAGGGCCAATCGATTCACACTAAACAGCATGTTCTCTGCATGTAAGACGGCCAAGCGACTCGCACTGAAGAGCATGTTCTCCACATGTAAGAGGGCCAATTGACTCACTCTAAAGAGAATGATTTCCTCATGTTTAAGGGCCAATTGCCTCACTCTAAAGAGAATGTTTTCTGAATGTTGGAGGGCCAATTGACACACTCCAAAGTGCATGTTCTCTGCATGTAAGACGGCCAATCGACTCACCTTAAAGAGTATGTTCCTGCATGTAAGACCCCTAATCGACTCACCCAAAAGAGCATGTTCTCCGCATGTAGGAGCGCCCATCTACTCACTCTAATGAGAATGTTTTCCACATGTAGGAGGACCAATTGACTCAATCTAAAGAAGATTTTCTCCACATGTAGTAGGGCCAATCGACTCATCCTAAAGAACATGTTCTCTGCATGTAAGACCTCGAATCGACTCACTCTAAAGAGAATGTTTTCTGAATGTAGGAGTGGCAATTGACTCAATCTGAAGAGAATGTTTTCCACATGTAGGAGGGCCAATCGTCTCACTGTAAAGAGAATACTTTCTGAATATAGGAGGGCCAATCGACTCACTCTAACGGGAATATTCTCCACATGAAAGAGGGCCAATAGACTCACCCTAAAGAGCATGTTCTCCGCATGTAGGAGGGCCAAACAACTCACTCTAAAGAGAGATGTTTTCTGCATGTAGGAGGGCCCATCGACTCACTCGAATGAGAATGTTTTCCACATGTAGGAGGGCCAATCGTCTCACTGTAAAGAGAATACTTTCTGAATGTAGGAGGGCCAATCGACTCACTCTAACGGGAATATTCTCCACATGAAAGAGGGTCAATAGACTCACCCTAAAGAGAGATGTTTTCTGCATGTAGGAAGGCCAATCGACTAATTCGAATGAGAATGTTTTCCACATGTAGGAGGGCCAATTGACTCACTCTAAAGAGAAGGTTATCCACATGTAGGAGGCCCAATGGACACACTTTGAAGAGAAATTTTTTCTAAATGTAGGAAGGCAAATTGACTCACTCTAATGAGAATGTTTTCCACATGTAGGAGGAACAATTGACTCACTATGAAGAGAAATGTTTTCCACGTGTAGGATGGCCAATCGACTCAATTCAAAGAGATTGTTTTCCGCATGTAGGTGGGCCAATCGACTCACCCTAAGGAGCATGATCTCTGCATGTTAGACGGCCAATCGACTCACCCTAAAGAGCATGTTCTCCGCATGTAGGAGGGCCAATCAACTCACTCTAAAGAGAGATTTTTTCTGCATGTAGGAGGGCCCATCGACTCACTCTGATAGAATGTTTTCCACATTTAGGAGTGCCAATTCACTCACTCTAAAGAATGCTTTCCTCATGTAGGAGGGCCAATTGACTCACTCTAAAGAGAAAGTTTTCCACATGTAGGAAGGCCAATTGACTCACTCTAAAGATAATGTTTTCTGAATGTAGGAGGGCCAATCGACTCACTCTAAAGAGAAAGTTTTCCACATGTAGGAAGGCCAATTGACTCACTCTAAAGATAATGTTTTCTGAATGTAGGGGGGCCAATCGACTCACTCTAACCGTAATATTCTCCACATGAAAGAGGGCCAACAGACTCACCCTAAAGAGCCTGTTCTCCGCAGTTAGGAGGGCCAATCAACTCACTCTAAAGAGAGATGTTTTCTGCATGTAGTGGGGCCCATCCACTCACTCGAATGAGAATGTTTTCCACATGTAGGAGGGCCAATCGACTCACTCTAAAGAGAATGTTTTCCACATTTAGGAGTGCCAATTGACGCACTCTAAAGAGAAATGTTTTCTACATGTAGGAAGGCCAATTGACTCACTCTAAAGATAATGTTTTCTGAATGTAGGAGGGCCAATCGACTCACTCTAAAGAGAATCTTTTCCAGTTTAAGGAGGGCCAATCGACTCACCCTAAAGAGAATGTTTTCTGCATGTAGGAGGGCCGATTGACTCACTCTAAAGAGAATGTTTTCTGAATGTAGGAGGGCCAATTGACTCACTCTAAAGAAAATATTCTCCACATATAGGAGGGCCAATTGACACACTCTAAAGAGAAATGTTTTCTACATGTAGGAAGGCCAATTGACTCACTCTAAAGAGAATGTTCTCTGAATGTAGATGGGCAAATCGACTCACTCTAAAGAGAAAGTTTTCTGAATGTTGGAGGGCCAATTGACACACTCCAAAGTGCATGTTCTCTGCATGTAAGACGGCCAATCGACTCACCTTAAAGAGTATGTTCCTGCATGTAAGACCCCTAATCGACTCACCCATAAGAGCATGTTCTCCGCATGTAGGAGCGCCCATCTACTCACTCTAATGAGAATGTTTTCCACATGTAGGAGGACCAATTGACTCAATCTAAAGAAGATTTTCTCCACATGTAGTAGGGCCAATCGACTCATCCTAAAGAACATGTTCTCTGCATGTAAGACCTCGAATCGACTCACTCTAAAGAGAATGTTTTCTGAATGTAGGAGTGGCAATTGACTCAATCTGAAGAGAATGTTTTCCACATGTAGGAGGGCCAATCGTCTCACTGTAAAGAGAATACTTTCTGAATGTAGGAGGGCCAATCGACTCACTCTAACGGGAATATTCTCCACATGAAAGAGGGTCAATAGACTCACCCTAAAGAGAGATGTTTTCTGCATGTAGGAAGGCCAATCGACTAACTCGAATGAGAATGTTTTCCACATGTAGGAGGGCCAATCGACTCACTCTGATAGAATGTTTTCCACATGTTGGAGGGCCAATTGACTCACTCTAAAGAGAATGTTTTCTGAATGTAGGAGGGCCAATTGACTCACTCTAAAGAAAATATTCTCCACATATAGGAGGGCCAATCGACTCACTCTAAAGAGAATGTTTTCTGAATGTTGGAGGGCCAATTGACACACTCCAAAGAGCATGTTCTCTGCATGTAAGACGGCCAATCGACTCACCCTAAAGTGTATGTTTCTGCATGTAAGACCTCTAATCGACTCACCCTAAAGAGCATGTTCTCCGCATGTAGGAGCGCCCATCTACTCACTCTAATGAGAATGCTTTCCACATATAGGAGGGCCAATCGACTCACACTAAAGAACATGTTCTCTGCATGTAAGATGGTCAATCAACTCGCACTAAAGAGCATGTTTTCCACATGTAAGAGGGCCAATTGACTCACTCTAAAGAGAATGTTTTTCACATGTAGGAGAGCCAAATGACTCTCTCCAAAGAGACGGTTTTCCACATATAGGAGGGCCAATCGATTCACACTAAACAGCATGTTCTCTGCATGTAAGACGGCCAAGCGACTCGCACTGAAGAGCATGTTCTCCACATGTAAGAGGGCCAATTGACTCACTCTAAAGAGAATGTTTTCCTCATGTTTAAGGGCCAATCGACTCACTCTAAAGGGAATGTTTTCTGAATGTTGGAGGGCCAATTGACACACTCCAAAGTGCATGTTCTCTGCATGTAAGACGGCCAATCGACTCACCTTAAAGAGTATGTTCCTGCATGTAAGACCCCTAATCGACTCACCCAAAAGAGCATGTTCTCCGCATGTAGGAGCGCCCATCTACTCACTCTAATGAGAATGTTTTCCACATGTAGGAGGACCAATTGACTCAATCTAAAGAAGATTTTCTCCACATGTAGTAGGGCCAATCGACTCATCCTAAAGAACATGTTCTCTGCATGTAAGACCTCGAATCGACTCACTCTAAAGAGAATGTTTTCTGAATGTAGGAGTGGCAATTGACTCAATCTGAAGAGAATGTTTTCCACATGTAGGAGGGCCAATCGTCTCACTGTAAAGAGAATACTTTCTGAATGTAGGAGGGCCAATCGACTCACTCTAACGGGAATATTCTCCACATGAAAGAGGGCCAATAGACTCACCCTAAAGAGCATGTTCTCCGCATGTAGGAGGGCCAAACAACTCACTCTAAAGAGAGATGTTTTCTGCATGTAGGAGGGCCCATCGACTCACTCGAATGAGAATGTTTTCCACATGTAGGAGGGCCAATCGTCTCACTGTAAAGAGAATACTTTCTGAATGTAGGAGGGCCAATCGACTCACTCTAACGGGAATATTCTCCACATGAAAGAGGGTCAATAGACTCACCCTAAAGAGAGATGTTTTCTGCATGTAGGAAGGCCAATCGACTAACTCGAATGAGAATGTTTTCCACATGTAGGAGGGCCAATTGACTCACTCTAAAGAGAAGGTTATCCACATGTAGGAGGCCCAATGGACACACTTTGAAGAGAAATTTTTTCTAAATGTAGGAAGGCAAATTGACTCACTCTAATGAGAATGTTTTCCACATGTAGGAGGAACAATTGACTCACTATGAAGAGAAATGTTTTCCACGTGTAGGATGGCCAATCGACTCAATTCAAAGAGATTGTTTTCCGCATGTAGGTGGGCCAATCGACACACCCTAAGGAGCATGATCTCTGCATGTAAGACGGCCAATCGAATCACCCTAAAGATCATGTTCTCCGCATGTAGGAGGGCCAATCAACTCACTCTAAAGAGAGATTTTTTCTGCATGTAGGAGGGCCCATCGACTCATTCGAATGAGAATGTTTTCCACATGTAGGAGGGCCAATCGACTCACTCTGATAGAATGTTTTCCACATTTAGGAGTGCCAATTCACTCACTCTAAAGAATGCTTTCCTCATGTAGGAGGGCCAATTGACTCACTCTAAAGAGAAAGTTTTCCACATGTAGGAGTGACAATTGACTCAGTGTAAAGAGAATTTTTTCTGCATGTAGGAGGGCCCATCGACTCATTCGAATGAGAATGTTTTCCACATGTAGGAGGGCCAATCGACTCACTCTGATAGAATGTTTTCCACATTTAGGAGTGCCAATTCACTCACTCTAAAGAATGCTTTCCTCATGTAGGAGGGCCAATTGACTCACTCTAAAGAGAAAGTTTTCCACATGTAGGAGTGACAATTGACTCAGTGTAAAGAGAATATTTTCTGAATGTAGGGGGGCCAATCGACTCACTCTAACCGTAATATTCTCCACATGAAAGAGGGCCAATAGACTCACCCTAAAGAGCATGTTCTCCGCATGTAGGAGGGCCAATCAACTCACTCTAAAGAGAGATGTTTTCTGCATGTAGTGGGGCCCATCCACTCACTCGAATGAGAATGTTTTCCACATGTAGGAGGGCCAATCGACTCACTCTAAAGAGAATGTTTTCCACATTTAGGAGTGCCAATTGACGCACTCTAAAGAGAAATGTTTTCTACATGTAGGAAGGCCAATTGACTCACTCTAAAGATAATGTTTTCTGAATGTAGGAGGGCCAATCGACTCACTCTAAAGAGAATCTTTTCCAGTTTAAGGAGGGCCAATCGACTCACCCTAAAGAGAATGTTTTCTGCATGTAGGAGGGCCGATTGACTCACTCTAAAGAGAATGTTTTCTGAATGTAGGAGGGCCAATTGACTCACTCTAAAGAGAATGTTTTCTGAATGTAGGAGGGCCAATTGACTCACTCTAAAGAAAATATTCTCCACATATAGGAGGGCCAATCGACTCACTCTAAAGAGAATGTTTTCTGAATGTTGGAGGGCCAATTGACACACTCCAAAGAGCATGTTCTCTGCATGTAAGACGGCCAATCGACTCACCCTAAAGTGTATGTTTCTGCATGTAAGACCCCTAATCGACTCACCCTAAAGAGCATGTTCTCCGCATGTAGGAGCGCCCATCTACTCACTCTAATGAGAATGTTTTCCACATATAGGAGGGCCAATCGACTCACACTAAAGAACATGTTCTCTGCATGTAAGATGGTCAATCAACTCGCACTAAAGAGCATGTTTTCCACATGTAAGAGGGCCAATTGACTCACTCTAAAGAGAATGTATTTCACATGTAGGAGAGCCAAATGACTCTCTCCAAAGAGACTGTTTTCCACATATAGGAGGGCCAATCGATTCACACTAAACAGCATGTTCTCTGCATGTAAGACGGCCAAGCGACTCGCACTGAAGAGCATGTTCTCCACATGTAAGAGGGACAATTGACTCACTCTAAAGAGAATGTTTTCCTCATGTTTAAGGGCCAATCGACTCACTCTAAAGAGAATGTTTTCTGAATGTTGGAGGGCCAATTGACACACTCCAAAGTGCATGTTCTCTGCATGTAAGACGGCCAATCGACTCACCTTAAAGAGTATGTTCCTGCATGTAAGACCCCTAATCGACTCACCCAAAAGAGCATGTTCTCCGCATGTAGGAGCGCCCATCTACTCACTCTAATGAGAATGTTTTCCACATGTAGGAGGACCAATTGACTCAATCTAAAGAAGATTTTCTCCACATGTAGTAGGGCCAATCGACTCATCCTAAAGAATATGTTCTCTGCATGTAAGACCTCGAATCGACTCACTCTAAAGAGAATGTTTTCTGAATGTAGGAGTGGCAATTGACTCAATCTGAAGAGAATGTTTTCCACATGTAGGAAGGCCAATCGTCTCACTGTAAAGAGAATACTTTCTGAATGTAGGAGGGCCAATCGACTCACTCTAACGGGAATATTCTCCACATGAAAGAGGGTCAATAGACTCACCCTAAAGAGAGATGTTTTCTGCATGTAGGAAGGCCAATCGACTAACTCGAATGAGAATGTTTTCCACATGTAGGAGGGCCAATCGACTCACTCTGATAGAATGTTTTCCACATGTTGGAGGGCCAATTGACTCACTCTAAAGAGAATGTTTTCCGCATGTAGGAGTGCCAATCGACTCACACTAAAGAGAATGTTTTCCAGATTTAGGAGGGCCAATTGACACACTCTAAAGAGAATGTTCTCTGAATGTAGATGGGCAAATCGACTCACTCTAAAGAGAAAGTTTTCTGAATGTTGGAGGGCCAATTGACACACTCCAAAGTGCATGTTCTCTGCATGTAAGACGGCCAATCGACTCACCTTAAAGAGTATGTTCCTGCATGTAAGACCCCTAATCGACTCACCCATAAGAGCATGTTCTCCGCATGTAGGAGCGCCCATCTACTCACTCTAATGAGAATGTTTTCCACATGTAGGAGGACCAATTGACTCAATCTAAAGAAGATTTTCTCCACATGTAGTAGGGCCAATCGACTCATCCTAAAGAACATGTTCTCTGCATGTAAGACCTCGAATCGACTCACTCTAAAGAGAATGTTTTCTGAATGTAGGAGTGGCAATTGACTCAATCTGAAGAGAATGTTTTCCACATGTAGGAGGGCCAATCGTCTCACTGTAAAGAGAATACTTTGTGAATGTAGGAGGGCCAATCGACTCACTCTAACGGGAATATTCTCCACATGAAAGAGGGTCAATAGACTCACCCTAAAGAGAGATGTTTTCTGCATGTAGGAAGGCCAATCGACTAACTCGAATGAGAATGTTTTCCACATGTAGGAGGGCCAATCGACTCACTCTGATAGAATGTTTTCCACATGTTGGAGGGCCAATTGACGCACCCTAAAGAGAATGTTTTCCGCATGTAGGAGTGCCAATCGACTCACTCTAAAGAGAATGTTCTCTGAATGTAGATGGGCAAATCAACTCACTCTAAAGAGAATGTTTTCTACATGTAGGAGGGCCAATTGACTCACTCTAAAGAGAAAGTTTTCTACATGTAGGAGGGCCAATCGACTCAATTGAAAGAGATTGTTTTCCACATGTATGTGGGCCAATCGACTCACCCTACAGAGCATGTTCTATGCATGTAAGACGGCCAATCGACTCACCCTAAAGAGCATGGTCTCCGCATTTAGGAGGGCCAATCGACTCACTCTAAAGAGAGATGTTTTCCACATGTAGGACGGCCAATCGACTCAATTGAAAGAGATTGTTTTCCACATGTAGGTTGGCCAATCGACTCACCCTAAAGAGCAAGTTCTATGCATGTAAGACGGCCAATCGAATCACCCGAGAGAGCATGTTCTGCGCATGTAGGAGGGCCAATTGACACACTCTAAAGAGAAATGTTTTCTACATGTAGGAAGGCCAATTGACTCACTCTAAAGAGAATGTTTTCTACATGTAGGAGGGCCAATTGACTCACTCTAAAGAGAATGTTTTCTACATGTAGGAGGGCCAATCGACTCAATTGGAAGAGATTGTTTTCCACATGTAAGAGGGCCAATCGACTCACCCTAAAGAGCATGTTCTATGCATATAAGACGGCCAATCGAATCACCCTAGAGAGCATGTTCTCCGCATGTAGGAGGGCCAATCAACTCACTCTAAACAGAGATTTTTTCTGCATGTAGGAGGGCCCATCGACTCATTCGAATGAGAATGTTTTCCACATGTAGGAGGGCCAATCGACTCACTCTGATAGTATGATTTCCACATGTAGGAGGGCCAATTGATACACTCTAAAGAGAAATGTTTTCTACATGAAGGAAGGCCAATTGACTCACCCTAAGGAGCATGTTCTCCACATGTAGGAAGGCCAATCGACTCACTCCAAAGAGAATGCTTTCCACATGTAGGAGGACCAATCGACTCACTGTAAAGAGAATATTTTCTGAATGTAGGAGGGCCAATCGACTCACTCTAACGGGAATATTCTCCACATGAAAGAGGGCCAATAGACTCACCCTAAAGAGCATGTTCTCCGCATGTAGGAGGGCCAAACAACTCACTCTAAAGAGAGATGTTTTCTGCATGTAGGAGGGCCCATCGACTCACTCGAATGAGAATGTTTTCCACATGTAGGAGGGCCAATCGTCTCACTGTAAAGAGAATACTTTCTGAATGTAGGAGGGCCAATCGACTCACTCTAACGGGAATATTCTCCACATGAAAGAGGGTCAATAGACTCACCCTAAAGAGAGATGTTTTCTGCATGTAGGAAGGCGAATCGACTAACTCGAATGAGAATGTTTTCCACATGTAGGAGGGCCAATCGACTCACTCTGATAGAATGTTTTCCACATGTAGGAGGGCCAATCGACTCACTCTGATAGAATGTTTTCCACATGTTGGAGGGCCAATTGACGCACCCTAAAGAGAATGTTTTCCGCATGTAGGAGTGCCAATCGACTCACTCTAAAGAGAATGTTTTCCAGATTTAGGAGGGCCAATTGACACACTCTAAAGAGAATGTTCTCTGAATGTAGATGGGCAAATCAACTCACTCTAAAGAGAATGTTTTCTACATGTAGGAGGGCCAATTGACTCACTCTAAAGAGAAGGTTATCCACATGTAGGAGGCCCAATGGACACACTTTGAAGAGAAATTTTTTCTAAATGTAGGAAGGCAAATTGACTCACTCTAATGAGAATGTTTTCCACATGTAGGAGGAACAATTGACTCACTATGAAGAGAAATGTTTTCCACGTGTAGGATGGCCAATCGACTCAATTCAAAGAGATTGTTTTCCGCATGTAGGTGGGCTAATCGACTCACGCTACAGAGCATGTTCTCTGCATGTAAGACGGCCAATCGACTCACCCTAAAGAGCATGTTCTCCGCATTTAGGAGGGCCAATCGACTGACTCTAAAGAGAGATTTTTTCTGCATGTAGGAGGGCCCATCGACTCATTCGAATGAGAATGTTTTCCACATGTAGGAGGGCCAATCAACTCACTCTGATAGTATGATTTCCACTTGTAGGAGGGCCAATTGATACACTCTAAAGAGAAATGTTTTCTACATGAAGGAAGGCCAATTGACTCACTCTAAAGAAGATTTTCTCCACATGTAGTAGGGCCAATCGACTCATCCTAAAGAACATGTTCTCTGCATGTAAGACCTCGAATCGACTCACCCTAAGGAGCATGTTCTCCACATGTAGGAAGGCCAATCGACTCACTCCAAAGAGAATGCTTTCCACATGTAGGAGGACCAATCGACTCACTGTAAAGAGAATATTTTCTGAATGTAGGAGGGCCAATCGACTCACTCTAACGGGAATATTCTCCACATGAAAGAGGGCCAATAGACTCACCCTAAAGAGCATGTTCTCCGCATGTAGGAGGGCCAATAAACTCACTCTAAAGAGAGATGTTTTCTGCATGTAGGAGGGCCCATCGACTCACTCGAATGAGAATGTTTTCCACATGTAGGAGGGCCAATCGTCTCACTGTAAAGAGAATACTTTCTGAATGTAGGAGGGCCAATCGACTCACTCTAACGGGAATATTCTCCACATGAAAGAGGGTCAATAGACTCACCCTAAACAGAGATGTTTTCTGCATGTAGGAAGGCCAATCGACTAACTCGAATGAGAATGTTTTCCACATGTAGGAGGGCCAATCGACTCACTCTGATAGAATGTTTTCCACATGTAGGAGGGCCAATTGACTCACTCTAAAGAGAAGGTTATCCACATGTAGGAGGCCCAATGGACACACTTTGAAGAGAAATTTTTTCTAAATGTAGGAAGGCAAATTGACTCACTCTAATGAGAATGTTTTCCACATGTAGGAGGAACAATTGACTCACTATGAAGAGAAATGTTTTCCACGTGTAGGATGGCCAATCGACTCAATTCAAAGAGATTGTTTTCCGCATGTAGGTGGGCTAATCGACTCACGCTACAGAGCATGTTCTCTGCATGTAAGACGGCCAATCGACTCACCCTAAAGAGCATGTTCTCCGCATTTAGGAGGGCCAATCGACTGACTCTAAAGAGAGATATTTTCTGCGTGTAGGCGGGCCCATCGAATCACTCTAATGAGAGTGTTTTCCACATTTAAGGGGGCCAATCCACTCACCCTAAAGAATGCTTTCCTCATGTAGGAGGGCCAATTGACTCACTCTAAAGAGAAAGTTTTCCACATGTAGGAGGGCCAATTCACTCACTCTAAAGAGAATGTTTTCCACAAGTAGTAGGGCCAAACGACTCACTCCAAAGAGAATGCATTCCACATGTAGGAGGGCCAATCGACTCACTCTGATAGAATGTTTTCCACATGTTGGAGGGCCAATTGACTCACCCTAAAGAGAATGTTTTCCGCATGTAGGAGTGCCAATCGACTCACTCTAAAGAGAATGTTTTCCAGATTTAGGAGGGCCAATTGACACACTCTAAAGAGAAATGTTTTCTACATGTAGGAAGGCCAATTGACTCACTCTAAAGAGAATGTTCTCTGAATGTAGATGGGCAAATCAACTCACTCTAAAGAGAATGTTTTCTACATGTAGGAGGGCCAATTGACTCACTCTAAAGAGAAAGTTTTCTACATGTAGGAGGGCCAATCGACTCAATTGAAAGAGATTGTTTTCCACATGTATGTGGGCCAATCGACTCACCCTACAGAGCATGTTCTATGCATGTAAGACGGCCAATCGACTCACCCTAAAGAGCATGGTCTCCGCATTTAGGAGGGCCAATCGACTCACTCTAAAGAGAGATGTTTTCCACATGTAGGACGGCCAATCGACTCAATTGAAAGAGATTGTTTTCCACATGTAGGTTGGCCAATCGACTCACCCTAAAGAGCATGTTCTATGCATGTAAGACGGCCAATCGAATCACCCTAGAGAGCATGTTTTCCGCATGTAGGACGGCCAATCAACTCACTCTAAAGAGAAATGTTTTCTACATGAAGGAAGGCCAATTGACTCACCCTAAGGAGCATGTTCTCCACATGTAGGAGGGCCATTCTACTCACCCTAAAGGGCATGTTCTCTGCATGTAAGACGGCCAATCGACTCACCCTAAAGAGCATGTTCTGCGCATGTAGGGGGGCCAATCGACCCACCCTAAAGAGAATGTTCTCCGCATGTAGGCGTGCGAATCGACTCACTCTAAAGAGAAAGTTTTCCAAACTTAGCAGGGCCAATTGACACACTCTAAAAAGAAATGTTTTCTACAAGTAGGAAGGCCAATTGACTCACTCTAAAGAGAATGTTTTCTGAATGTAGATGGGCCAATCAACTCACTCTAAAGAGAATGTTTTCTACCTGTAGGAGGGCCAATCGACTCAATTGAAAGATTGTTTTCCACATGTAGGTGGGCCAATCGACTCACGCTACCGAGCATGTTCTCTGCATGTAAGACGGCCAATCGACTCACCCTAAAGAGCATGTTCTCCGCATTTAGGAGGGCCAATCGACTGACTCTAAAGAGAGATATTTTCTGCGTGTAGGAGGGCCCATCGAATCACTCTAATGAGAGTGTTTTCCACATTTAAGGGGGCCAATCCACTCACCCTAAAGAATGCTTTCCTCATGTAATAGGGCCAATTGACTCACTCTAAAGAGAAAGTTTTCCACATGTAGGAGGGCCAATTCACTCACTCTAAAGAGAATGTTTTCCACAAGTAGTAGGGCCAAACGACTCAATCCAAAGAGAATGCTTTCCACATGTAGGAGGGCCAATCGACACACTCTGATAGAATGTTTTCCACATGTTGGAGGGCCAATTGACTCACCCTAAAGAGAATGTTTTCCGCATGTAGGAGTGCCAATCGACTCACTCTAAAGTGAATCTTTTCCAGATTTAGGAGGGCCAATTGACACACTCTAAAGAGAAATGTTTTCTACATGTAGGAAGGCCAATTGACTCACTCTAAAGAGAATGTTCTCTGAATGTAGATTTGCAAATCAACTCACTCTAAAGAGAATGTTTTCTACATGTAGGAGGGCCAATTGACTCACTCTAAAGAGAAAGTTTTCTACATGTAGGAGGGCCAATCGACTCAATTGAAAGAGATTGTTTTCCACATGTATGTGGGCCAATCGACTCACCCTACAGAGCATGATCTATGCATGTAAGACGGCCAATCGACTCACCCTAAAGAGCATGGTCTCCGCATTTAGGAGGGCCAATCGACTCACTCTAAAGAGAGATGTTTTCCACATGTAGGACGGCCAATTGACTCAATTGAAAGAGATTGTTTTCCACATGTAGGTTGGCCAATCGACTCACCCTAAAGAGCATGTTCTATGCATGTAAGACGGCCAATCGAATCACCCTAGAGAGCATGTTCTCCGCATGTAGGAGTGCCAATCAACTCACTCTAAAGAGAGATGTTTTCTGCATGTAGGTGGGCCAATCGACTCACCCTACAGAACATGTTCTCTGCATGTAAGACGGCCAATCGACTCACCCTAAAGAGCATGTTCTCCGCATTTCGGAGGGCCAATCGACTGACTCTAAAGAGAGATATTTTCTGCGTGTAGGAGGTCCCATCGAATCACTCTAATGAGAGTGTTTTCCACATTTAAGGGGGCCAATCCACTCACCCTACAGAATGTTTTCCACATGTTGGAGGGCCAATTGACTCACTCTAAAGAGAATGTTTTCTGAATGTAGATGGGCCAATCAACTCACTCTAAAGAGAATGTTTTCTACCTGTAGGAGGGCCAATCGACTCAATTGAAAGATTGTTTTCCACATGTAGGTGGGCCAATCGACTCACCCTACAGAGCATGTTCTCTGCATGTAAGACGGCCAATCGACTCACCCTAAAGAGCATGTTCTCCGCATTTAGGAGGGCCAATCGACTGACTCTAAAGAGAGATATTTTCTGCGTGTAGGAGGGCCCATCGAATCACTCTAATGAGAGTGTTTTCCACATTTAAGGGGGCCAATCCACTCACCCTAAAGAATGCTTTCCTCATGTAATAGGGCCAATTGACTCACTCTAAAGAGAAAGTTTTCCACATGTAGGAGGGCCAATTCACTCACTCTAAAGAGAATGTTTTCTAACAAGTAGTAGGGCCAAACGACTCACTCCAAAGAGAATGCTTTCCACATGTAGGAGCGCCAATCGGTTCACTCTGATAGAATGTTTCCCACATGTTGGAGGGCCAATTGACTCACCCTAAAGAGAATGTTTTCCGCATGTAGGAGTGCCAATTGACTCACTCCAAAGAGAATGTTTTCTGAATGTAGGAGGGCCAATTGACTCACTCTAAAGAGAATATTCTCCACATGTAGGAGGGCCAATCGACTCACTCTAAAGAGAATGTTTTCTGAATGTTGGAGGGCCCATTGAGACACTCCAAATAGTATGTTCTCAGCATGTAAGACGGCCAATTGACTCACCCTAAAGAGTATTTTTCTGCATGTAAGACCTCTAATCGACTCACCCTAAAGAGCATGCTCTCCACATGTAGGAGGGCCAATCGACTCACCCTAACGAGAATGTTTTCCACATGTAGGAGAGCCAAACGACTCACTCTGAAGAGAATGTTTTTCACATGTCGGAGGGCCAATCGAATCACTCTAAAAGGAAAGTTTTCTACATGTAGGACGGTCAATCGACTCACTCTAAAGAGAATATTCTCCACATGTAAAAGGGCCAATCGATTCACTCTAAAGAGAATGTTTTCCACATGTAGGATTGGCAATTAACTCAATCTAAAGAGAATGTTATCTGCATGTAGGATGGCCAATCAATTCACCCTAAAGAATGCTTTCCTCATGTAGGAGGGCCAATTGACTGACCCTAAAGAGAATGTTTTCCACATGTAGGAGGACCAATCGACTCACACTAAAGAACGTGTTCTCTGCATGTAAGACCTCGAATCGACTCACTCTAAAGAGAATGTTTTCTGAATGTAGGAGTGGCAATTGACTCAATCTAAAGAGAATGTTATCTGCATGTAGAATGGCAAATTAATTCACCCTAAAGAATGCATTCCTCATGTAGGAGGGCCAATTGACTGACCCTAAAGAGAATGTTTTCCACATGTAGGAGCGCCATTCGACTCACTCTAATGAGAATGTTTTCCACATGTAGGAGAGCCAAAGGACACACTCTGAAGCGAATGTTTTTCAAATGTCGGAGGGCCAATTGAATCACTCTAAAAGGAAAGTTTTCTACATGTAGGAGGGTCAATCAACTCACTCTAAAGAGAATATTCTCCACATGTAAAAGGGCCAATCGATTCACTCTAAAGAGAATGTTTTCCACATGTAGGAGGACCAATTGACTCAATCTAAAGAAGATTTTCTCCACATGTAGTAGGGCCAATCGACTCATCCTAAAGAACATATTCCCTGCATGTAAGACCTCGAATCGACTCACTGTAAAGAGAATGTTTTCTGAATGTAGGAGTGGCAATTGACTCAATCTAAAGAGAATCTTTTCCAGATTAAGGAGGGCCAATCGACTCACACTAAAGAGAATGTTTTCTGAATGTTGGAGTGGCAATTGACTCAATCTAAATAGAATTTTATCTGCATGTAGGATGGCCAATCAATTCACCCTAAAGAATGCTTTCTTCATGTAGGAGGGCCAATTGATTCACCCTAAAGAGAATGGTTTCCACATGTAGCAGGGCTAATGGACTCTGTCTAAAGAGAATGTTTTCCACATGTAGGAGCGCCAATCGACTCAACCTAAAGTGAAAGTTTTCTGCATGAAGGAGGGCCAACTTACTCACTCTAAAGACAATGTTTTCTGAATGTAGGAGGGCCAATCGACTCACTCTAAAGAGAATGTTTTCCAGATTAAGGAGGGCCAATCGACTCACCCTAAAGAGAATGTTTTATGCATGTAGGAGGGCCAATCGACTCACTCTAATGAGAAAGTTTTCCCAATGTAGGAGGGCCAATAGACTCACTCTAAAGAGAATGTTTTCCTCATGTTTAAGGGCCAATCGACTCACTCTAATGAGAATGTTTTCTGAATGTTGGAAGGCCAATTGACACACTCCAAAGAGCATGTTCTCTGCATGTAAGACGGCCAATCTACTCACCCTAAAGAGTATGTTTCTGCATGTAAGACCTCTAATCGACTCACCCTAAAGAGCATGTTCTCCGCCTGTAGGAGCGCCCATCTACTCACTCTAAAGAGAATGTTTTCCACATGTAAGAGGACCAATCGACTCAATCTAAAGAAGATTTTCTCCACATGTAGTAGGGCCAATCGACTCATCCTAAAGAGCATGTTCTCTGCATGTAAGACCTCGAATCGACTCACTGTAAAGAGAATGTTTTCTGAATATAGGAGTGGCAATTGACTCAATCTAAAGAGAATCTTTTCCAGATTAAGGAGGGCCAATCGACTCACACTAAAGAGAATGTTTTCTGAATGTTGGAGTGGCAATTGACTCAATCTAAAGAGAATGTTATCTGCATGTAGGATGGCCAATCAATTCACCCTAAAGAATGCTTTCTTCATGTAGGAGGGCCAATTGATTCACCCTAAAGAGAATGGTTTCCACATGTAGGAGGGCTAATGGACTCTGTCTAAAGAGAATGTTTTCCACATGTAGGAGCGCCAATCAACTTACACTAAAGTGAAAGTTTTCTGCATGAAGGAGGGCCAACTTACTCACTCTAAAGACAATGTTTTCTGAATGTAGGAGGGCAAATCGACTCACTCTAAAGAGAATGTTTTCCAGATTAAGGAGGGCCAATCGACTCACCCTAAAGAGAATGTTTTCTGCATGTAGGAGGGCCGATTGACTCACTCTAAAGAGAATGTTTTCTGAATGTCGGAGGGCCAATTGACTCACTCCAAAGTGAATGTTTTCAGAATGTAGGAGGGCCAATTGACTCACTCCAAAGAGAATGTTTTCTGAATGTAGGAGGGCCAATTGACTCACTCTAAAGAGAATATTCTCCACATGTAGGCGGGCCAATCGACTCACTCTAAAGAGAATGTTTTCTGAATGTTGGAGGGCCCATTGAGACACTCCAAAGAGTATGTTCTCAGCATGTAAGACGGCCAATTGACTCACCCTAAAGAGTATTTTTCTGCATGTAAGACCTCTAATCGACTCACCCTAAAGAGCATGCTCTCCGCATGTAGGAGCGCCCATCTACTCACTCTAATGAGAATGTTTTCCACATGTAGGAGGGCCAATCGACTCACCCTAACGAGAATGTTTTCCACATGTAGGAGAGCCAAACGACTCACTCTGAAGAGAATGTTTTTCACATGTCGGAGGGCCAATCGAATCACTCTAAAAGGAAAGTTTTCTACATGTAGGAGGGTCAATCGACTCACTCTAAAGAGAATATTCTCCACATGTAAAAGGGCCAATCGATTCACTCTAAAGAGAATGTTTTCCACATGTAGGATTGGCAATTAACTCAATCTAAAGAGAATGTTATCTGCATGTAGGATGGCCAATCAATTCACCCTAAAGAATGCTTTCCTCATGTAGGAGGGCCAATTGACTGACCCTAAAGAGAATGTTTTCCACATGTAGGAGGACCAATCGACTCACACTAAAGAACGTGTTCTCTGCATGTAAGACCTCGAATCGACTCACTCTAAAGAGAATGTTTTCTGAATGTAGGAGTGGCAATTGACTCAATCTAAAGAGAATGTTATCTGCATGTAGAATGGCAAATTAATTCACCCTAAAGAATGCATTCCTCATGTAGGAGGGCCAATTGACTGACCCTAAAGAGAATGTTTTCCACATGTAGGAGCGCCATTCGACTCACTCTAATGAGAATGTTTTCCACATGTAGGAGAGCCAAAGGACACACTCTGAAGCGAATGTTTTTCAAATGTCGGAGGGCCAATTGAATCACTCTAAAAGGAAAGTTTTCTACATGTAGGAGGGTCAATCAACTCACTCTAAAGAGAATATTCTCCACATGTAAAAGGGCCAATTGATTCACTCTAAAGAGAATGTTTTCCACATGTAGGAGGACCAATTGACTCAATCTAAAGAAGATTTTCTCCACATGTAGTAGGGCCAATCGACTCATCCTAAAGAACATGTTCCCTGCATGTAAGACCTCGAATCGACTCACTGTAAAGAGAATGTTTTCTGAATGTAGGAGTGTCAATTGACTCAATCTAAAGAGAATCTTTTCCAGATTAAGGAGGGCCAATCGACTGACCCTAAAGAGAATGTTTTCTGAATGTTGGAGTGGCAATTGACTCAATCAAAAGAGAATGTTATCTGCATGTAGGATGGCCAATCAATTCACCCTAAAGAATGCTTTCATCATGTAGGAGGGCCAATTGATTCACCCTAAAGAGAATGGTTTCCACATGTAGGAGGGTTAATGGACTCTGTCTAAAGAGAATGTTTTCCACATGTAGGAGCGCCAATCGACTCAACCTAAAGTGAAAGTTTTCTGCATGAAGGAGGGCCAACTTACTCACTCTAAAGACAATGTTTTCTGAATGTAGGAGGGCCAATCGTCTCACTCTAAAGAGAATGTTTTCAGAATGTAGGAGGGCCAATTGACTCACTCCAAAGAGAATGTTTTCTGAATGTAGGAGGGCCAATTGACTCACTCCAAAGAGAATGTTTTCTGAATGTAGGAGGGCCAATTGACTCACTCTAAAGAGAATATTCTCCACATGTAGGAGGGCCAATAGACTCACTCTAAAGAGAATGTTTTCTGAATGTTGGAGGGCCCATTGAGACACTCCAAAGAGTATGTTCTCAGCATGTAAGACGGCCAATTGACTCACCCTAAAGAGTATTTTTCTGCATGTAAGACCTCTAATCGACTCACCCTAAAGAGCATGCTCTCCGCATGTAGGAGCGCCCATCTACTCACTCTAATGAGAATGTTTTCCACATGTAGGAGGGCCAATCGACTCACCCTAACGAGAATGTTTTCCACATGTAGGAGAGCCAAACGACTCACTCTGAAGAGAATGTTTTTCACATGTCGGAGGGCCAATCGAATCACTCTAAAAGGAAAGTTTTCTACATGTAGGAGGGTCAATCGACTCACTCTAAAGAGAATATTCTCCACATGTAAAAGGGCCAATCGATTCACTCTAAAGAGAATGTTTTCCACATGTAGGATTGGCAATTAACTCAATCTAAAGAGAATGTTATCTGCATGTAGGATGGCCAATCAATTCACCCTAAAGAATGCTTTCCTCATGTAGGAGGGCCAATTGACTGACCCTAAAGAGAATGTTTTCCACATGTAGGAGGACCAATCGACTCACACTAAAGAACGTGTTCTCTGCATGTAAGACCTCGAATCGACTCACTCTAAAGAGAATGTTTTCTGAATGTAGGAGTGGCAATTGACTCAATCTAAAGAGAATGTTATCTGCATGTAGAATGGCAAATTAATTCACCCTAAAGAATGCATTCCTCATGTAGGAGGGCCAATTGACTGACCCTAAAGAGAATGTTTTCCACATGTAGGAGCGCCATTCGACTCACTCTAATGAGAATGTTTTCCACATGTAGGAGAGCCAAAGGACACACTCTGAAGCGAATGTTTTTCAAATGTCGGAGGGCCAATTGAATCACTCTAAAAGGAAAGTTTTCTACATGTAGGAGGGTCAATCAACTCACTCTAAAGAGAATATTCTCCACATGTAAAAGGGCCAATCGATTCACTCTAAAGAGAATGTTTTCCACATGTAGGAGGACCAATTGACTCAATCTAAAGAAGATTTTCTCCACATGTAGTAGGGCCAATCGACTCATCCTAAAGAACATGTTCCCTGCATGTAAGACCTCGAATCGACTCACTGTAAAGAGAATGTTTTCTGAATGTAGGAGTGGCAATTGACTCAATCTAAAGAGAATCTTTTCCAGATTAAGGAGGGCCAATCGACTCACACTAAAGAGAATGTTTTCTGAATGTTGGAGTGGCAATTGACTCAATCTAAATAGAATTTTATCTGCATGTAGGATGGCCAATCAATTCACCCTAAAGAATGCTTTCTTCATGTAGGAGGGCCAATTGATTCACCCTAAAGAGAATGGTTTCCACATGTAGCAGGGCTAATGGACTCTGTCTAAAGAGAATGTTTTCCACATGTAGGAGCGCCAATCGACTCAACCTAAAGTGAAAGTTTTCTGCATGAAGGAGGGCCAACTTACTCACTCTAAAGACAATGTTTTCTGAATGTAGGAGGGCCAATCGACTCACTCTAAAGAGAATGTTTTCCAGATTAAGGAGGGCCAATCGACTCACCCTAAAGAGAATGTTTTATGCATGTAGGAGGGCCAATCGACTCACTCTAATGAGAAAGTTTTCCCAATGTAGGAGGGCCAATAGACTCACTCTAAAGAGAATGTTTTCCTCATGTTTAAGGGCCAATCGACTCACTCTAATGAGAATGTTTTCTGAATGTTGGAAGGCCAATTGACACACTCCAAAGAGCATGTTCTCTGCATGTAAGACGGCCAATCTACTCACCCTAAAGAGTATGTTTCTGCATGTAAGACCTCTAATCGACTCACCCTAAAGAGCATGTTCTCCGCCTGTAGGAGCGCCCATCTACTCACTCTAAAGAGAATGTTTTCCACATGTAAGAGGACCAATCGACTCAATCTAAAGAAGATTTTCTCCACATGTAGTAGGGCCAATCGACTCATCCTAAAGAGCATGTTCTCTGCATGTAAGACCTCGAATCGACTCACTGTAAAGAGAATGTTTTCTGAATATAGGAGTGGCAATTGACTCAATCTAAAGAGAATCTTTTCCAGATTAAGGAGGGCCAATCGACTCACACTAAAGAGAATGTTTTCTGAATGTTGGAGTGGCAATTGACTCAATCTAAAGAGAATGTTATCTGCATGTAGGATGGCCAATCAATTCACCCTAAAGAATGCTTTCTTCATGTAGGAGGGCCAATTGATTCACCCTAAAGAGAATGGTTTCCACATGTAGGAGGGCTAATGGACTCTGTCTAAAGAGAATGTTTTCCACATGTAGGAGCGCCAATCAACTTACACTAAAGTGAAAGTTTTCTGCATGAAGGAGGGCCAACTTACTCACTCTAAAGACAATGTTTTCTGAATGTAGGAGGGCAAATCGACTCACTCTAAAGAGAATGTTTTCCAGATTAAGGAGGGCCAATCGACTCACCCTAAAGAGAATGTTTTCTGCATGTAGGAGGGCCGATTGACTCACTCTAAAGAGAATGTTTTCTGAATGTCGGAGGGCCAATTGACTCACTCCAAAGTGAATGTTTTCAGAATGTAGGAGGGCCAATTGACTCACTCCAAAGAGAATGTTTTCTGAATGTAGGAGGGCCAATTGACTCACTCTAAAGAGAATATTCTCCACATGTAGGAGGGCCAATCGACTCACTCTAAAGAGAATGTTTTCTGAATGTTGGAGGGCCCATTGAGACACTCCAAAGAGTATGTTCTCAGCATGTAAGACGGCCAATTGACTCACCCTAAAGAGTATTTTTCTGCATGTAAGACCTCTAATCGACTCACCCTAAAGAGCATGCTCTCCGCATGTAGGAGCGCCCATCTACTCACTCTAATGAGAATGTTTTCCACATGTAGGAGGGCCAATCGACTCACCCTAACGAGAATGTTTTCCACATGTAGGAGAGCCAAACGACTCACTCTGAAGAGAATGTTTTTCACATGTCGGAGGGCCAATCGAATCACTCTAAAAGGAAAGTTTTCTACATGTAGGAGGGTCAATCGACTCACTCTAAAGAGAATATTCTCCACATGTAAAAGGGCCAATCGATTCACTCTAAAGAGAATGTTTTCCACATGTAGGATTGGCAATTAACTCAATCTAAAGAGAATGTTATCTGCATGTAGGATGGCCAATCAATTCACCCTAAAGAATGCTTTCCTCATGTAGGAGGGCCAATTGACTGACCCTAAAGAGAATGTTTTCCACATGTAGGAGGACCAATCGACTCACACTAAAGAACGTGTTCTCTGCATGTAAGACCTCGAATCGACTCACTCTAAAGAGAATGTTTTCTGAATGTAGGAGTGGCAATTGACTCAATCTAAAGAGAATGTTATCTGCATGTAGAATGGCAAATTAATTCACCCTAAAGAATGCATTCCTCATGTAGGAGGGCCAATTGACTGACCCTAAAGAGAATGTTTTCCACATGTAGGAGCGCCATTCGACTCACTCTAATGAGAATGTTTTCCACATGTAGGAGAGCCAAAGGACACACTCTGAAGCGAATGTTTTTCAAATGTCGGAGGGCCAATTGAATCACTCTAAAAGGAAAGTTTTCTACATGTAGGAGGGTCAATCAACTCACTCTAAAGAGAATATTCTCCACATGTAAAAGGGCCAATCGATTCACTCTAAAGAGAATGTTTTCCACATGTAGGAGGACCAATTGACTCAATCTAAAGAAGATTTTCTCCACATGTAGTAGGGCCAATCGACTCATCCTAAAGAACATGTTCCCTGCATGTAAGACCTCGAATCGACTCACTGTAAAGAGAATGTTTTCTGAATGTAGGAGTGTCAATTGACTCAATCTAAAGAGAATCTTTTCCAGATTAAGGAGGGCCAATCGACTGACCCTAAAGAGAATGTTTTCTGAATGTTGGAGTGGCAATTGACTCAATCAAAAGAGAATGTTATCTGCATGTAGGATGGCCAATCAATTCACCCTAAAGAATGCTTTCATCATGTAGGAGGGCCAATTGATTCACCCTAAAGAGAATGGTTTCCACATGTAGGAGGGTTAATGGACTCTGTCTAAAGAGAATGTTTTCCACATGTAGGAGCGCCAATCGACTCAACCTAAAGTGAAAGTTTTCTGCATGAAGGAGGGCCAACTTACTCACTCTAAAGACAATGTTTTCTGAATGTAGGAGGGCCAATCGTCTCACTCTAAAGAGAATGTTTTCAGAATGTAGGAGGGCCAATTGACTCACTCCAAAGAGAATGTTTTCTGAATGTAGGAGGGCCAATTGACTCACTCCAAAGAGAATGTTTTCTGAATGTAGGAGGGCCAATTGACTCACTCTAAAGAGAATATTCTCCACATGTAGGAGGGCCAATCGACTCACTCTAAAGAGAATGTTTTCTGAATGTTGGAGGGCCCATTGAGACACTCCAAAGAGTATGTTCTCAGCATGTAAGACGGCCAATTGACTCACCCTAAAGAGTATTTTTCTGCATGTAAGACCTCTAATCGACTCACCCTAAAGAGCATGCTCTCCGCATGTAGGAGCGCCCATCTACTCACTCTAATGAGAATGTTTTCCACATGTAGGAGGGCCAATCGACTCACCCTAACGAGAATGTTTTCCACATGTAGGAGAGCCAAACGACTCACTCTGAAGAGAATGTTTTTCACATGTCGGAGGGCCAATCGAATCACTCTAAAAGGAAAGTTTTCTACATGTAGGAGGGTCAATCGACTCACTCTAAAGAGAATATTCTCCACATGTAAAAGGGCCAATCGATTCACTCTAAAGAGAATGTTTTCCACATGTAGGATTGGCAATTAACTCAATCTAAAGAGAATGTTATCTGCATGTAGGATGGCCAATCAATTCACCCTAAAGAATGCTTTCCTCATGTAGGAGGGCCAATTGACTGACCCTAAAGAGAATGTTTTCCACATGTAGGAGGACCAATCGACTCACACTAAAGAACGTGTTCTCTGCATGTAAGACCTCGAATCGACTCACTCTAAAGAGAATGTTTTCTGAATGTAGGAGTGGCAATTGACTCAATCTAAAGAGAATGTTATCTGCATGTAGAATGGCAAATTAATTCACCCTAAAGAATGCATTCCTCATGTAGGAGGGCCAATTGACTGACCCTAAAGAGAATGTTTTCCACATGTAGGAGCGCCATTCGACTCACTCTAATGAGAATGTTTTCCACATGTAGGAGAGCCAAAGGACACACTCTGAAGCGAATGTTTTTCAAATGTCGGAGGGCCAATTGAATCACTCTAAAAGGAAAGTTTTCTACATGTAGGAGGGTCAATCAACTCACTCTAAAGAGAATATTCTCCACATGTAAAAGGGCCAATCGATTCACTCTAAAGAGAATGTTTTCCACATGTAGGAGGACCAATTGACTCAATCTAAAGAAGATTTTCTCCACATGTAGTAGGGCCAATCGACTCATCCTAAAGAACATGTTCCCTGCATGTAAGACCTCGAATCGACTCACTGTAAAGAGAATGTTTTCTGAATGTAGGAGTGTCAATTGACTCAATCTAAAGAGAATCTTTTCCAGATTAAGGAGGGCCAATCGACTGACCCTAAAGAGAATGTTTTCTGAATGTTGGAGTGGCAATTGACTCAATCAAAAGAGAATGTTATCTGCATGTAGGATGGCCAATCAATTCACCCTAAAGAATGCTTTCATCATGTAGGAGGACCAATTGATTCACCCTAAAGAGAATGGTTTCCACATGTAGGAGGGTTAATGGACTCTGTCTAAAGAGAATGTTTTCCACATGTAGGAGCGCCAATCGACTCAACCTAAAGTGAAAGTTTTCTGCATGAAGGAGGGCCAACTTACTCACTCTAAAGACAATGTTTTCTGAATGTAGGAGGGCCAATCGTCTCACTCTAAAGAGAATGTTTTCAGAATGTAGGAGGGCCAATTGACTCACTCCAAAGAGAATGTTTTCTGAATGTAGGAGGGCCAATTGACTCACTCCAAAGAGAATGTTTTCTGAATGTAGGAGGGCCAATTGACTCACTCTAAAGAGAATATTCTCCACATGTAGGAGGGCCAATCGACTCACTCTAAAGAGAATGTTTTCTGAATGTTGGAGGGCCCATTGAGACACTCCAAAGAGTATGTTCTCAGCATGTAAGACGGCCAATTGACTCACCCTAAAGAGTATTTTTCTGCATGTAAGACCTCTAATCGACTCACCCTAAAGAGCATGCTCTCCGCATGTAGGAGCGCCCATCTACTCACTCTAATGAGAATGTTTTCCACATGTAGGAGGGCCAATCGACTCACCCTAACGAGAATGTTTTCCACATGTAGGAGAGCCAAACGACTCACTCTGAAGAGAATGTTTTTCACATGTCGGTGGGCCAATCGAATCACTCTAAAAGGAAAGTTTTCTACATGTAGGAGGGTCAATCGACTCACTCTAAAGAGAATATTCTCCACATGTAAAAGGGCCAATCGATTCACTCTAAAGAGAATGTTTTCCACATGTAGGATTGGCAATTAACTCAATCTAAAGAGAATGTTATCTGCATGTAGGATGGCCAATCAATTCACCCTAAAGAATGCTTTCCTCATGTAGGAGGGCCAATTGACTGACCCTAAAGAGAATGTTTTCCACATGTAGGAGGACCAATCGACTCACACTAAAGAACGTGTTCTCTGCATGTAAGACCTCGAATCGACTCACTCTAAAGAGAATGTTTTCTGAATGTAGGAGTGGCAATTGACTCAATCTAAAGAGAATGTTATCTGCATGTAGAATGGCAAATTAATTCACCCTAAAGAATGCATTCCTCATGTAGGAGGGCCAATTGACTGACCCTAAAGAGAATGTTTTCCACATGTAGGAGCGCCATTCGACTCACTCTAATGAGAATGTTTTCCACATGTAGGAGAGCCAAAGGACACACTCTGAAGCGAATGTTTTTCAAATGTCGGAGGGCCAATTGAATCACTCTAAAAGGAAAGTTTTCTACATGTAGGAGGGTCAATCAACTCACTCTAAAGAGAATATTCTCCACATGTAAAAGGGCCAATCGATTCACTCTAAAGAGAATGTTTTCCACATGTAGGAGGACCAATTGACTCAATCTAAAGAAGATTTTCTCCACATGTAGTAGGGCCAATCGACTCATCCTAAAGAACATGCTCCCTGCATGTAAGACCTCGAATCGACTCACTGTAAAGAGAATGTTTTCTGAATGTAGGAGTGTCAATTGACTCAATCTAAAGAGAATCTTTTCCAGATTAAGGAGGGCCAATCGACTGACCCTAAAGAGAATGTTTTCTGAATGTTGGAGTGGCAATTGACTCAATCAAAAGAGAATGTTATCTGCATGTAGGATGGCCAATCAATTCACCCTAAAGAATGCTTTCATCATGTAGGAGGGCCAATTGATTCACCCTAAAGAGAATGGTTTCCACATGTAGGAGGGCCAATCGACTCACTCTAAAGAGAATGTTTTCTGAATGTTGGAGGGCCCATTGAGACACTCCAAAGAGTATGTTCTCAGCATGTAAGACGGCCAATTGACTCACCCTAAAGAGTATTTTTCTGCATGTAAGACCTCTAATCGACTCACCCTAAAGAGCATGCTCTCCGCATGTAGGAGCGCCCATCTACTCACTCTAATGAGAATGTTTTCCACATGTAGGAGGGCCAATCGACTCACCCTAACGAGAATGTTTTCCACATGTAGGAGAGCCAAACGACTCACTCTGAAGAGAATGTTTTTCACATGTCGGAGGGCCAATCGAATCACTCTAAAAGGAAAGTTTTCTACATGTAGGAGGGTCAATCGACTCACTCTAAAGAGAATATTCTCCACATGTAAAAGGGCCAATCGATTCACTCTAAAGAGAATGTTTTCCACATGTAGGATTGGCAATTAACTCAATCTAAAGAGAATGTTATCTGCATGTAGGATGGCCAATCAATTCACCCTAAAGAATGCTTTCCTCATGTAGGAGGGCCAATTGACTGACCCTAAAGAGAATGTTTTCCACATGTAGGAGGACCAATCGACTCACACTAAAGAACGTGTTCTCTGCATGTAAGACCTCGAATCGACTCACTCTAAAGAGAATGTTTTCTGAATGTAGGAGTGGCAATTGACTCAATCTAAAGAGAATGTTATCTGCATGTAGAATGGCAAATTAATTCACCCTAAAGAATGCATTCCTCATGTAGGAGGGCCAATTGACTGACCCTAAAGAGAATGTTTTCCACATGTAGGAGCGCCATTCGACTCACTCTAATGAGAATGTTTTCCACATGTAGGAGAGCCAAAGGACACACTCTGAAGCGAATGTTTTTCAAATGTCGGAGGGCCAATTGAATCACTCTAAAAGGAAAGTTTTCTACATGTAGGAGGGTCAATCAACTCACTCTAAAGAGAATATTCTCCACATGTAAAAGGGCCAATCGATTCACTCTAAAGAGAATGTTTTCCACATGTAGGAGGACCAATTGACTCAATCTAAAGAAGATTTTCTCCACATGTAGTAGGGCCAATCGACTCATCCTAAAGAACATGTTCCCTGCATGTAAGACCTCGAATCGACTCACTGTAAAGAGAATGTTTTCTGAATGTAGGAGTGTCAATTGACTCAATCTAAAGAGAATCTTTTCCAGATTAAGGAGGGCCAATCGACTGACCCTAAAGAGAATGTTTTCTGAATGTTGGAGTGGCAATTGACTCAATCAAAAGAGAATGTTATCTGCATGTAGGATGGCCAATCAATTCACCCTAAAGAATGCTTTCATCATGTAGGAGGGCCAATTGATTCACCCTAAAGAGAATGGTTTCCACATGTAGGAGGGTTAATGGACTCTGTCTAAAGAGAATGTTTTCCACATGTAGGAGCGCCAATCGACTCAACCTAAAGTGAAAGTTTTCTGCATGAAGGAGGGCCAACTTACTCACTCTAAAGACAATGTTTTCTGAATGTAGGAGGGCCAATCGTCTCACTCTAAAGAGAATGTTTTCAGAATGTAGGAGGGCCAATTGACTCACTCCAAAGAGAATGTTTTCTGAATGTAGGAGGGCCAATTGACTCACTCCAAAGAGAATGTTTTCTGAATGTAGGAGGGCCAATTGACTCACTCTAAAGAGAATATTCTCCACATGTAGGAGGGCCAATCGACTCACTCTAAAGAGAATGTTTTCTGAATGTTGGAGGGCCCATTGAGACACTCCAAAGAGTATGTTCTCAGCATGTAAGACGGCCAATTGACTCACCCTAAAGAGTATTTTTCTGCATGTAAGACCTCTAATCGACTCACCCTAAAGAGCATGCTCTCCGCATGTAGGAGCGCCCATCTACTCACTCTAATGAGAATGTTTTCCACATGTAGGAGGGCCAATCGACTCACCCTAACGAGAATGTTTTCCACATGTAGGAGAGCCAAACGACTCACTCTGAAGAGAATGTTTTTCACATGTCGGTGGGCCAATCGAATCACTCTAAAAGGAAAGTTTTCTACATGTAGGAGGGTCAATCGACTCACTCTAAAGAGAATATTCTCCACATGTAAAAGGGCCAATCGATTCACTCTAAAGAGAATGTTTTCCACATGTAGGATTGGCAATTAACTCAATCTAAAGAGAATGTTATCTGCATGTAGGATGGCCAATCAATTCACCCTAAAGAATGCTTTCCTCATGTAGGAGGGCCAATTGACTGACCCTAAAGAGAATGTTTTCCACATGTAGGAGGACCAATCGACTCACACTAAAGAACGTGTTCTCTGCATGTAAGACCTCGAATCGACTCACTCTAAAGAGAATGTTTTCTGAATGTAGGAGTGGCAATTGACTCAATCTAAAGAGAATGTTATCTGCATGTAGAATGGCAAATTAATTCACCCTAAAGAATGCATTCCTCATGTAGGAGGGCCAATTGACTGACCCTAAAGAGAATGTTTTCCACATGTAGGAGCGCCATTCGACTCACTCTAATGAGAATGTTTTCCACATGTAGGAGAGCCAAAGGACACACTCTGAAGCGAATGTTTTTCAAATGTCGGAGGGCCAATTGAATCACTCTAAAAGGAAAGTTTTCTACATGTAGGAGGGTCAATCAACTCACTCTAAAGAGAATATTCTCCACATGTAAAAGGGCCAATCGATTCACTCTAAAGAGAATGTTTTCCACATGTAGGAGGACCAATTGACTCAATCTAAAGAAGATTTTCTCCACATGTAGTAGGGCCAATCGACTCATCCTAAAGAACATGCTCCCTGCATGTAAGACCTCGAATCGACTCACTGTAAAGAGAATGTTTTCTGAATGTAGGAGTGTCAATTGACTCAATCTAAAGAGAATCTTTTCCAGATTAAGGAGGGCCAATCGACTGACCCTAAAGAGAATGTTTTCTGAATGTTGGAGTGGCAATTGACTCAATCAAAAGAGAATGTTATCTGCATGTAGGATGGCCAATCAATTCACCCTAAAGAATGCTTTCATCATGTAGGAGGGCCAATTGATTCACCCTAAAGAGAATGGTTTCCACATGTAGGAGGGCCAATCGACTCACTCTAAAGAGAATGTTTTCTGAATGTTGGAGGGCCCATTGAGACACTCCAAAGAGTATGTTCTCAGCATGTAAGACGGCCAATTGACTCACCCTAAAGAGTATTTTTCTGCATGTAAGACCTCTAATCGACTCACCCTAAAGAGCATGCTCTCCGCATGTAGGAGCGCCCATCTACTCACTCTAATGAGAATGTTTTCCACATGTAGGAGGGCCAATCGACTCACCCTAACGAGAATGTTTTCCACATGTAGGAGAGCCAAACGACTCACTCTGAAGAGAATGTTTTTCACATGTCGGAGGGCCAATCGAATCACTCTAAAAGGAAAGTTTTCTACATGTAGGAGGGTCAATCGACTCACTCTAAAGAGAATATTCTCCACATGTAAAAGGGCCAATCGATTCACTCTAAAGAGAATGTTTTCCACATGTAGGATTGGCAATTAACTCAATCTAAAGAGAATGTTATCTGCATGTAGGATGGCCAATCAATTCACCCTAAAGAATGCTTTCCTCATGTAGGAGGGCCAATTGACTGACCCTAAAGAGAATGTTTTCCACATGTAGGAGGACCAATCGACTCACACTAAAGAACGTGTTCTCTGCATGTAAGACCTCGAATCGACTCACTCTAAAGAGAATGTTTTCTGAATGTAGGAGTGGCAATTGACTCAATCTAAAGAGAATGTTATCTGCATGTAGAATGGCAAATTAATTCACCCTAAAGAATGCATTCCTCATGTAGGAGGGCCAATTGACTGACCCTAAAGAGAATGTTTTCCACATGTAGGAGCGCCATTCGACTCACTCTAATGAGAATGTTTTCCACATGTAGGAGAGCCAAAGGACACACTCTGAAGCGAATGTTTTTCAAATGTCGGAGGGCCAATTGAATCACTCTAAAAGGAAAGTTTTCTACATGTAGGAGGGTCAATCAACTCACTCTAAAGAGAATATTCTCCACATGTAAAAGGGCCAATCGATTCACTCTAAAGAGAATGTTTTCCACATGTAGGAGGACCAATTGACTCAATCTAAAGAAGATTTTCTCCACATGTAGTAGGGCCAATCGACTCATCCTAAAGAACATGTTCCCTGCATGTAAGACCTCGAATCGACTCACTGTAAAGAGAATGTTTTCTGAATGTAGGAGTGTCAATTGACTCAATCTAAAGAGAATCTTTTCCAGATTAAGGAGGGCCAATCGACTGACCCTAAAGAGAATGTTTTCTGAATGTTGGAGTGGCAATTGACTCAATCAAAAGAGAATGTTATCTGCATGTAGGATGGCCAATCAATTCACCCTAAAGAATGCTTTCATCATGTAGGAGGGCCAATTGATTCACCCTAAAGAGAATGGTTTCCACATGTAGGAGGGTTAATGGACTCTGTCTAAAGAGAATGTTTTCCACATGTAGGAGCGCCAATCGACTCAACCTAAAGTGAAAGTTTTCTGCATGAAGGAGGGCCAACTTACTCACTCTAAAGACAATGTTTTCTGAATGTAGGAGGGCCAATCGTCTCACTCTAAAGAGAATGTTTTCAGAATGTAGGAGGGCCAATTGACTCACTCCAAAGAGAATGTTTTCTGAATGTAGGAGGGCCAATTGACTCACTCCAAAGAGAATGTTTTCTGAATGTAGGAGGGCCAATTGACTCACTCTAAAGAGAATATTCTCCACATGTAGGAGGGCCAATAGACTCACTCTAAAGAGAATGTTTTCTGAATGTTGGAGGGCCCATTGAGACACTCCAAAGAGTATGTTCTCAGCATGTAAGACGGCCAATTGACTCACCCTAAAGAGTATTTTTCTGCATGTAAGACCTCTAATCGACTCACCCTAAAGAGCATGCTCTCCGCATGTAGGAGCGCCCATCTACTCACTCTAATGAGAATGTTTTCCACATGTAGGAGGGCCAATCGACTCACCCTAACGAGAATGTTTTCCACATGTAGGAGAGCCAAACGACTCACTCTGAAGAGAATGTTTTTCACATGTCGGAGGGCCAATCGAATCACTCTAAAAGGAAAGTTTTCTACATGTAGGAGGGTCAATCGACTCACTCTAAAGAGAATATTCTCCACATGTAAAAGGGCCAATCGATTCACTCTAAAGAGAATGTTTTCCACATGTAGGATTGGCAATTAACTCAATCTAAAGAGAATGTTATCTGCATGTAGGATGGCCAATCAATTCACCCTAAAGAATGCTTTCCTCATGTAGGAGGGCCAATTGACTGACCCTAAAGAGAATGTTTTCCACATGTAGGAGGACCAATCGACTCACACTAAAGAACGTGTTCTCTGCATGTAAGACCTCGAATCGACTCACTCTAAAGAGAATGTTTTCTGAATGTAGGAGTGGCAATTGACTCAATCTAAAGAGAATGTTATCTGCATGTAGAATGGCAAATTAATTCACCCTAAAGAATGCATTCCTCATGTAGGAGGGCCAATTGACTGACCCTAAAGAGAATGTTTTCCACATGTAGGAGCACCATTCGACTCACTCTAATGAGAATGTTTTCCACATGTAGGAGAGCCAAAGGACACACTCTGAAGCGAATGTTTTTCAAATGTCGGAGGGCCAATTGAATCACTCTAAAAGGAAAGTTTTCTACATGTAGGAGGGTCAATCAACTCACTCTAAAGAGAATATTCTCCACATGTAAAAGGGCCAATCGATTCACTCTAAAGAGAATGTTTTCCACATGTAGGAGGACCAATTGACTCAATCTAAAGAAGATTTTCTCCACATGTAGTAGGGCCAATCGACTCATCCTAAAGAACATGTTCCCTGCATGTAAGACCTCGAATCGACTCACTGTAAAGAGAATGTTTTCTGAATGTAGGAGTGTCAATTGACTCAATCTAAAGAGAATCTTTTCCAGATTAAGGAGGGCCAATCGACTGACCCTAAAGAGAATGTTTTCTGAATGTTGGAGTGGCAATTGACTCAATCAAAAGAGAATGTTATCTGCATGTAGGATGGCCAATCAATTCACCCTAAAGAATGCTTTCATCATGTAGGAGGGCCAATTGATTCACCCTAAAGAGAATGGTTTCCACATGTAGGAGGGTTAATGGACTCTGTCTAAAGAGAATGTTTTCCACATGTAGGAGCGCCAATCGACTCAACCTAAAGTGAAAGTTTTCTGCATGAAGGAGGGCCAACTTACTCACTCTAAAGACAATGTTTTCTGAATGTAGGAGGGCCAATCGTCTCACTCTAAAGAGAATGTTTTCAGAATGTAGGAGGGCCAATTGACTCACTCCAAAGAGAATGTTTTCTGAATGTAGGAGGGCCAATTGACTCACTCCAAAGAGAATGTTTTCTGAATGTAGGAGGGCCAATTGACTCACTCTAAAGAGAATATTCTCCACATGTAGGAGGGCCAATCGACTCACTCTAAAGAGAATGTTTTCTGAATGTTGGAGGGCCCATTGAGACACTCCAAAGAGTATGTTCTCAGCATGTAAGACGGCCAATTGACTCACCCTAAAGAGTATTTTTCTGCATGTAAGACCTCTAATCGACTCACCCTAAAGAGCATGCTCTCCGCATGTAGGAGCGCCCATCTACTCACTCTAATGAGAATGTTTTCCACATGTAGGAGGGCCAATCGACTCACCCTAACGAGAATGTTTTCCACATGTAGGAGAGCCAAACGACTCACTCTGAAGAGAATGTTTTTCACATGTCGGAGGGCCAATCGAATCACTCTAAAAGGAAAGTTTTCTACATGTAGGAGGGTCAATCGACTCACTCTAAAGAGAATATTCTCCACATGTAAAAGGGCCAATCGATTCACTCTAAAGAGAATGTTTTCCACATGTAGGATTGGCAATTAACTCAATCTAAAGAGAATGTTATCTGCATGTAGGATGGCCAATCAATTCACCCTAAAGAATGCTTTCCTCATGTAGGAGGGCCAATTGACTGACCCTAAAGAGAATGTTTTCCACATGTAGGAGGACCAATCGACTCACACTAAAGAACGTGTTCTCTGCATGTAAGACCTCGAATCGACTCACTCTAAAGAGAATGTTTTCTGAATGTAGGAGTGGCAATTGACTCAATCTAAAGAGAATGTTATCTGCATGTAGAATGGCAAATTAATTCACCCTAAAGAATGCATTCCTCATGTAGGAGGGCCAATTGACTGACCCTAAAGAGAATGTTTTCCACATGTAGGAGCGCCATTCGACTCACTCTAATGAGAATGTTTTCCACATGTAGGAGAGCCAAAGGACACACTCTGAAGCGAATGTTTTTCAAATGTCGGAGGGCCAATTGAATCACTCTAAAAGGAAAGTTTTCTACATGTAGGAGGGTCAATCAACTCACTCTAAAGAGAATATTCTCCACATGTAAAAGGGCCAATCGATTCACTCTAAAGAGAATGTTTTCCACATGTAGGAGGACCAATTGACTCAATCTAAAGAAGATTTTCTCCACATGTAGTAGGGCCAATCGACTCATCCTAAAGAACATGTTCCCTGCATGTAAGACCTCGAATCGACTCACTGTAAAGAGAATGTTTTCTGAATGTAGGAGTGTCAATTGACTCAATCTAAAGAGAATCTTTTCCAGATTAAGGAGGGCCAATCGACTGACCCTAAAGAGAATGTTTTCTGAATGTTGGAGTGGCAATTGACTCAATCAAAAGAGAATGTTATCTGCATGTAGGATGGCCAATCAATTCACCCTAAAGAATGCTTTCATCATGTAGGAGGGCCAATTGATTCACCCTAAAGAGAATGGTTTCCACATGTAGGAGGGTTAATGGACTCTGTCTAAAGAGAATGTTTTCCACATGTAGGAGCGCCAATCGACTCAACCTAAAGTGAAAGTTTTCTGCATGAAGGAGGGCCAACTTACTCACTCTAAAGACAATGTTTTCTGAATGTAGGAGGGCCAATCGTCTCACTCTAAAGAGAATGTTTTCAGAATGTAGGAGGGCCAATTGACTCACTCCAAAGAGAATGTTTTCTGAATGTAGGAGGGCCAATTGACTCACTCCAAAGAGAATGTTTTCTGAATGTAGGAGGGCCAATTGACTCACTCTAAAGAGAATATTCTCCACATGTAGGAGGGCCAATAGACTCACTCTAAAGAGAATGTTTTCTGAATGTTGGAGGGCCCATTGAGACACTCCAAAGAGTATGTTCTCAGCATGTAAGACGGCCAATTGACTCACCCTAAAGAGTATTTTTCTGCATGTAAGACCTCTAATCGACTCACCCTAAAGAGCATGCTCTCCGCATGTAGGAGCGCCCATCTACTCACTCTAATGAGAATGTTTTCCACATGTAGGAGGGCCAATCGACTCACCCTAACGAGAATGTTTTCCACATGTAGGAGAGCCAAACGACTCACTCTGAAGAGAATGTTTTTCACATGTCGGAGGGCCAATCGAATCACTCTAAAAGGAAAGTTTTCTACATGTAGGAGGGTCAATCGACTCACTCTAAAGAGAATATTCTCCACATGTAAAAGGGCCAATCGATTCACTCTAAAGAGAATGTTTTCCACATGTAGGATTGGCAATTAACTCAATCTAAAGAGAATGTTATCTGCATGTAGGATGGCCAATCAATTCACCCTAAAGAATGCTTTCCTCATGTAGGAGGGCCAATTGACTGACCCTAAAGAGAATGTTTTCCACATGTAGGAGGACCAATCGACTCACACTAAAGAACGTGTTCTCTGCATGTAAGACCTCGAATCGACTCACTCTAAAGAGAATGTTTTCTGAATGTAGGAGTGGCAATTGACTCAATCTAAAGAGAATGTTATCTGCATGTAGAATGGCAAATTAATTCACCCTAAAGAATGCATTCCTCATGTAGGAGGGCCAATTGACTGACCCTAAAGAGAATGTTTTCCACATGTAGGAGCGCCATTCGACTCACTCTAATGAGAATGTTTTCCACATGTAGGAGAGCCAAAGGACACACTCTGAAGCGAATGTTTTTCAAATGTCGGAGGGCCAATTGAATCACTCTAAAAGGAAAGTTTTCTACATGTAGGAGGGTCAATCAACTCACTCTAAAGAGAATATTCTCCACATGTAAAAGGGCCAATCGATTCACTCTAAAGAGAATGTTTTCCCAATGTAGGAGGGCCAATAGACTCACTCTAAAGAGAATGTTTTCCTCATGTTTAAGGGCCAATCGACTCACTCTAATGAGAATGATTTCTGAATGTTGGAAGGCCAATTGACACACTCCAAAGAGCATGTTCTCTGCATGTAAGACGGCCAATCTACTCACCCTAAAGAGTATGTTTCTGCATGTAAGACCTCTAATCGACTCACCCTAAAGAGAATGTTCTCCGCCTGTAGGAGCGCCCATCTACTCACTCTAAAGAGAATGTTTTCCACATGTAAGAGGACCAATCGACTCAATCTAAAGAAGATTTTCTCCACATGTAGTAGGGCCAATCGACTCATCCTAAAGAGCATGTTCTCTGCATGTAAGACCTCGAATCGACTCACTGTAAAGAGAATGTTTTCTGAATATAGGAGTGGCAATTGACTCAATCTAAAGAGAATCTTTTCCAGATTAAGGAGGGCCAATCGACTCACACTAAAGAGAATGTTTTCTGAATGTTGGAGTGGCAATTGACTCAATCTAAAGAGAATGTTATCTGCATGTAGGATGGCCAATCAATTCACCCTAAAGAATGCTTTCTTCATGTAGGAGGGCCAATTGATTCACCCTAAAGAGAATGGTTTCCACATGTAGGAGGGCTAATGGACTCTGTCTAAAGAGAATGTTTTCCACATGTAGGAGCGCCAATCAACTTACACTAAAGTGAAAGTTTTCTGCATGAAGGAGGGCCAACTTACTCACTCTAAAGACAATGTTTTCTGAATGTAGGAGGGCAAATCGACTCACTCTAAAGAGAATGTTTTCCAGATTAAGGAGGCCCAATCGACTCACCCTAAAGAGAATGTTTTCTGCATGTAGGAGGGCCGATTGACTCACTCCAAAGAGAATGTTTTCTGAATGTAGGAGGGCCAATTGACTCACTCCAAAGAGAATGTTTTCAGAATGTAGGAGGGCCAATTGACTCACTCCAAAGAGAATGTTTTCTGAATGTAGGAGGGCCAATTGACTCACTCTAAAGAGAATATTCTCCACATGTAGGAGGGCCAATAGACTCACTCTAAAGAGAATGTTTTCTGAATGTTGGAGGGCCCATTGAGACACTCCAAAGAGTATGTTCTCAGCATGTAAGACGGCCAATTGACTCACCCTAAAGAGTATTTTTCTGCATGTAAGACCTCTAATCGACTCACCCTAAAGAGCATGCTCTCCGCATGTAGGAGCGCCCATCTACTCACTCTAATGAGAATGTTTTCCACATGTAGGAGGGCCAATCGACTCACCCTAACGAGAATGTTTTCCACATGTAGGAGAGCCAAACGACTCACTCTGAAGAGAATGTTTTTCACATGTCGGAGGGCCAATCGAATCACTCTAAAAGGAAAGTTTTCTACATGTAGGAGGGTCAATCGACTCACTCTAAAGAGAATATTCTCCACATGTAAAAGGGCCAATCGATTCACTCTAAAGAGAATGTTTTCCACATGTAGGATTGGCAATTAACTCAATCTAAAGAGAATGTTATCTGCATGTAGGATGGCCAATCAATTCACCCTAAAGAATGCTTTCCTCATGTAGGAGGGCCAATTGACTGACCCTAAAGAGAATGTTTTCCACATGTAGGAGGACCAATCGTCTCACACTAAAGAACGTGTTCTCTGCATGTAAGACCTCGAATCGACTCACTCTAAAGAGAATGTTTTCTGAATGTAGGAGTGGCAATTGACTCAATCTAAAGAGAATGTTATCTGCATGTAGGATGGCCAATTAGTTCACCCTAAAGAATGCTTTCCTCATGTAGGAGGGCCAATTGACTGATCCTAAAGAGAATTATTTCCAGATGTAGGAGCGCCATTCGACTCACTCTAATGAGAATGTTTTCCACATGTAGGAGAGCCAAAGGACACACTCTGAAGAGAATGTTTTTCACTTGTCAGAGGGCCAATTGAATCACTCTAAAAGGAAATTTTCTACATGTAGGAGGGTCAATCAACTCACTCTAAAGAGAATATTCTCCACATGTAAAAGGGCCAATCGATTCACACTAAAGAGAATGTTTTCCACATGTAGGAGGACCAATTGACTCAATCTAAAGAAGATCTTCTCCACATGTAGTAGGGCCAATCGACTCATCCTAAAGAACATATTCCCTGCATGTAAGACCTCGAATCGACTCACTGTAAAGAGAATGTTTTCTGAATGTAGCAGTGGCAATTGACTCAATCTAAAGAGAATCTTTTCCAGATTAAGGAGGGCCAATCGACTCACACTAAAGAGAATGTTTTCTGAATGTTGGAGTGGCAATTGACTCAATCTAAATAGAATTTTATCTGCATGTAGGATGGCCAATCAATTCACCCTAAAGAATGCTTTCTTCATGTAGGAGGGCCAATTGATTCACCCTAAAGAGAATGGTTTCCACATGTAGCAGGGCTAATGGACTCTGTCTAAAGAGAATGTTTTCCACATGTAGGAGCGCCAATCGACTCAACCTAAAGTGAAAGTTTTCTGCATGAAGGAGGGCCAACTTACTCACTCTAAAGACAATGTTTTCTGAATGTAGGAGGGCCAATCGACTCACTCTAAAGAGAATGTTTTCCAGATTAAGGAGGGCCAATCGACTCACCCTAAAGAGAATGTTTTATGCATGTAGGAGGGCCAATCGACTCACACAAAAGTGCATGTTCTCTGCATGTAAGACGGCCAATCGACTCGCACTAAAGAGCATGTTCTCCACATGTAGGAGGGCCAATCGACTCACTCTAAAGAGAAAGTTTTCCCAATGTAGGAGGGCCAATAGACTCACTCTAAAGAGAATGTTTTCCTCATGTTTAAGGGCCAATCGACTCACTCTAATGAGAATGTTTTCTGAATGTTGGAAGGCCAATTGACACACTCCAAAGAGCATGTTCTCTGCATGTAACACGGCCAATCTACTCACCCTAAAGAGTATGTTTCTGCATGTAAGACCTCTAATCGACTCACCCTAAAGAGAATGTTCTCCGCCTGTAGGAGCGCCCATCTACTCACTCTAAAGAGAATGTTTTCCACATGTAAGAGGACCAATCGACTCAATCTAAAGAAGATTTTCTCCACATGTAGTAGGGCCAATCGACTCATCCTAAAGAGCATGTTCTCTGCATGTAAGACCTCGAATCGACTCACTGTAAAGAGAATGTTTTCTGAATATAGGAGTGGCAATTGACTCAATCTAAAGAGAATCTTTTCCAGATTAAGGAGGGCCAATCGACTCACACTAAAGAGAATGTTTTCTGAATGTTGGAGTGGCAATTGACTCAATCTAAAGAGAATGTTATCTGCATGTAGGATGGCCAATCAATTCACCCTAAAGAATGCTTTCTTCATGTAGGAGGGCCAATTGATTCACCCTAAAGAGAATGGTTTCCACATGTAGGAGGGCTAATGGACTCTGTCTAAAGAGAATGTTTTCCACATGTAGGAGCGCCAATCAACTTACACTAAAGTGAAAGTTTTCTGCATGAAGGAGGGCCAACTTACTCACTCTAAAGACAATGTTTTCTGAATGTAGGAGGGCAAATCGACTCACTCTAAAGAGAATGTTTTCCAGATTAAGGAGGCCCAATCGACTCACCCTAAAGAGAATGTTTTCTGCATGTAGGAGGGCCGATTGACTCACTCCAAAGAGAATGTTTTCTGAATGTAGGAGGGCCAATTGACTCACTCCAAAGAGAATGTTTTCAGAATGTAGGAGGGCCAATTGACTCACTCCAAAGAGAATGTTTTCTGAATGTAGGAGGGCCAATTGACTCACTCTAAAGAGAATATTCTCCACATGTAGGAGGGCCAATAGACTCACTCTAAAGAGAATGTTTTCTGAATGTTGGAGGGCCCATTGAGACACTCCAAAGAGTATGTTCTCAGCATGTAAGACGGCCAATTGACTCACCCTAAAGAGTATTTTTCTGCATGTAAGACCTCTAATCGACTCACCCTAAAGAGCATGCTCTCCGCATGTAGGAGCGCCCATCTACTCACTCTAATGAGAATGTTTTCCACATGTAGGAGGGCCAATCGACTCACCCTAACGAGAATGTTTTCCACATGTAGGAGAGCCAAACGACTCACTCTGAAGAGAATGTTTTTCACATGTCGGAGGGCCAATCGAATCACTCTAAAAGGAAAGTTTTCTACATGTAGGAGGGTCAATCGACTCACTCTAAAGAGAATATTCTCCACATGTAAAAGGGCCAATCGATTCACTCTAAAGAGAATGTTTTCCACATGTAGGATTGGCAATTAACTCAATCTAAAGAGAATGTTATCTGCATGTAGGATGGCCAATCAATTCACCCTAAAGAATGCTTTCCTCATGTAGGAGGGCCAATTGACTGACCCTAAAGAGAATGTTTTCCACATGTAGGAGGACCAATCGACTCACACTAAAGAACGTGTTCTCTGCATGTAAGACCTCGAATCGACTCACTCTAAAGAGAATGTTTTCTGAATGTAGGAGTGGCAATTGACTCAATCTAAAGAGAATGTTATCTGCATGTAGGATGGCCAATTAGTTCACCCTAAAGAATGCTTTCCTCATGTAGGAGGGCCAATTGACTGATCCTAAAGAGAATTATTTCCAGATGTAGGAGCGCCATTCGACTCACTCTAATGAGAATGTTTTCCACATGTAGGAGAGCCAAAGGACACACTCTGAAGAGAATGTTTTTCACTTGTCAGAGGGCCAATTGAATCACTCTAAAAGGAAATTTTCTACATGTAGGAGGGTCAATCAACTCACTCTAAAGAGAATATTCTCCACATGTAAAAGGGCCAATCGATTCACACTAAAGAGAATGTTTTCCACATGTAGGAGGACCAATTGACTCAATCTAAAGAAGATCTTCTCCACATGTAGTAGGGCCAATCGACTCATCCTAAAGAACATATTCCCTGCATGTAAGACCTCGAATCGACTCACTGTAAAGAGAATGTTTTCTGAATGTAGCAGTGGCAATTGACTCAATCTAAAGAGAATCTTTTCCAGATTAAGGAGGGCCAATCGACTCACACTAAAGAGAATGTTTTCTGAATGTTGGAGTGGCAATTGACTCAATCTAAATAGAATTTTATCTGCATGTAGGATGGCCAATCAATTCACCCTAAAGAATGCTTTCTTCATGTAGGAGGGCCAATTGATTCACCCTAAAGAGAATGGTTTCCACATGTAGCAGGGCTAATGGACTCTGTCTAAAGAGAATGTTTTCCACATGTAGGAGCGCCAATCGACTCAACCTAAAGTGAAAGTTTTCTGCATGAAGGAGGGCCAACTTACTCACTCTAAAGACAATGTTTTCTGAATGTAGGAGGGCCAATCGACTCACTCTAAAGAGAATGTTTTCCAGATTAAGGAGGGCCAATCGACTCACCCTAAAGAGAATGTTTTATGCATGTAGGAGGGCCAATCGACTCACACAAAAGTGCATGTTCTCTGCATGTAAGACGGCCAATCGACTCGCACTAAAGAGCATGTTCTCCACATGTAGGAGGGCCAATCGACTCACTCTAAAGAGAAAGTTTTCCCAATGTAGGAGGGCCAATAGACTCACTCTAAAGAGAATGTTTTCCTCATGTTTAAGGGCCAATCGACTCACTCTAATGAGAATGTTTTCTGAATGTTGGAAGGCCAATTGACACACTCCAAAGAGCATGTTCTCTGCATGTAAGACGGCCAATCTACTCACCCTAAAGAGTATGTTTCTGCATGTAAGACCTCTAATCGACTCACCCTAAAGAGAATGTTCTCCGCCTGTAGGAGCGCCCATCTACTCACTCTAAAGAGAATGTTTTCCACATGTAAGAGGACCAATCGACTCAATCTAAAGAAGATTTTCTCCACATGTAGTAGGGCCAATCGACTCATCCTAAAGAGCATGTTCTCTGCATGTAAGACCTCGAATCGACTCACTGTAAAGAGAATGTTTTCTGAATATAGGAGTGGCAATTGACTCAATCTAAAGAGAATCTTTTCCAGATTAAGGAGGGCCAATCGACTCACACTAAAGAGAATGTTTTCTGAATGTTGGAGTGGCAATTGACTCAATCTAAAGAGAATGTTATCTGCATGTAGGATGGCCAATCAATTCACCCTAAAGAATGCTTTCTTCATGTAGGAGGGCCAATTGATTCACCCTAAAGAGAATGGTTTCCACATGTAGGAGGGCTAATGGACTCTGTCTAAAGAGAATGTTTTCCACATGTAGGAGCGCCAATCAACTTACACTAAAGTGAAAGTTTTCTGCATGAAGGAGGGCCAACTTACTCACTCTAAAGACAATGTTTTCTGAATGTAGGAGGGCAAATCGACTCACTCTAAAGAGAATGTTTTCCAGATTAAGGAGGCCCAATCGACTCACCCTAAAGAGAATGTTTTCTGCATGTAGGAGGGCCGATTGACTCACTCCAAAGAGAATGTTTTCTGAATGTAGGAGGGCCAATTGACTCACTCCAAAGAGAATGTTTTCAGAATGTAGGAGGGCCAATTGACTCACTCCAAAGAGAATGTTTTCTGAATGTAGGAGGGCCAATTGACTCACTCTAAAGAGAATATTCTCCACATGTAGGAGGGCCAATAGACTCACTCTAAAGAGAATGTTTTCTGAATGTTGGAGGGCCCATTGAGACACTCCAAAGAGTATGTTCTCAGCATGTAAGACGGCCAATTGACTCACCCTAAAGAGTATTTTTCTGCATGTAAGACCTCTAATCGACTCACCCTAAAGAGCATGCTCTCCGCATGTAGGAGCGCCCATCTACTCACTCTAATGAGAATGTTTTCCACATGTAGGAGGGCCAATCGACTCACCCTAACGAGAATGTTTTCCACATGTAGGAGAGCCAAACGACTCACTCTGAAGAGAATGTTTTTCACATGTCGGAGGGCCAATCGAATCACTCTAAAAGGAAAGTTTTCTACATGTAGGAGGGTCAATCGACTCACTCTAAAGAGAATATTCTCCACATGTAAAAGGGCCAATCGATTCACTCTAAAGAGAATGTTTTCCACATGTAGGATTGGCAATTAACTCAATCTAAAGAGAATGTTATCTGCATGTAGGATGGCCAATCAATTCACCCTAAAGAATGCTTTCCTCATGTAGGAGGGCCAATTGACTGACCCTAAAGAGAATGTTTTCCACATGTAGGAGGACCAATCGACTCACACTAAAGAACGTGTTCTCTGCATGTAAGACCTCGAATCGACTCACTCTAAAGAGAATGTTTTCTGAATGTAGGAGTGGCAATTGACTCAATCTAAAGAGAATGTTATCTGCATGTAGGATGGCCAATTAGTTCACCCTAAAGAATGCTTTCCTCATGTAGGAGGGCCAATTGACTGATCCTAAAGAGAATTATTTCCAGATGTAGGAGCGCCATTCGACTCACTCTAATGAGAATGTTTTCCACATGTAGGAGAGCCAAAGGACACACTCTGAAGAGAATGTTTTTCACTTGTCAGAGGGCCAATTGAATCACTCTAAAAGGAAATTTTCTACATGTAGGAGGGTCAATCAACTCACTCTAAAGAGAATATTCTCCACATGTAAAAGGGCCAATCGATTCACACTAAAGAGAATGTTTTCCACATGTAGGAGGACCAATTGACTCAATCTAAAGAAGATCTTCTCCACATGTAGTAGGGCCAATCGACTCATCCTAAAGAACATATTCCCTGCATGTAAGACCTCGAATCGACTCACTGTAAAGAGAATGTTTTCTGAATGTAGCAGTGGCAATTGACTCAATCTAAAGAGAATCTTTTCCAGATTAAGGAGGGCCAATCGACTCACACTAAAGAGAATGTTTTCTGAATGTTGGAGTGGCAATTGACTCAATCTAAATAGAATTTTATCTGCATGTAGGATGGCCAATCAATTCACCCTAAAGAATGCTTTCTTCATGTAGGAGGGCCAATTGATTCACCCTAAAGAGAATGGTTTCCACATGTAGCAGGGCTAATGGACTCTGTCTAAAGAGAATGTTTTCCACATGTAGGAGCGCCAATCGACTCAACCTAAAGTGAAAGTTTTCTGCATGAAGGAGGGCCAACTTACTCACTCTAAAGACAATGTTTTCTGAATGTAGGAGGGCCAATCGACTCACTCTAAAGAGAATGTTTTCCAGATTAAGGAGGGCCAATCGACTCACCCTAAAGAGAATGTTTTATGCATGTAGGAGGGCCAATCGACTCACACAAAAGTGCATGTTCTCTGCATGTAAGACGGCCAATCGACTCGCACTAAAGAGCATGTTCTCCACATGTAGGAGGGCCAATCGACTCACTCTAAAGAGAAAGTTTTCCCAATGTAGGAGGGCCAATAGACTCACTCTAAAGAGAATGTTTTCCTCATGTTTAAGGGCCAATCGACTCACTCTAATGAGAATGTTTTCTGAATGTTGGAAGGCCAATTGACACACTCCAAAGAGCATGTTCTCTGCATGTAAGACGGCCAATCTACTCACCCTAAAGAGTATGTTTCTGCATGTAAGACCTCTAATCGACTCACCCTAAAGAGAATGTTCTCCGCCTGTAGGAGCGCCCATCTACTCACTCTAAAGAGAATGTTTTCCACATGTAAGAGGACCAATCGACTCAATCTAAAGAAGATTTTCTCCACATGTAGTAGGGCCAATCGACTCATCCTAAAGAGCATGTTCTCTGCATGTAAGACCTCGAATCGACTCACTGTAAAGAGAATGTTTTCTGAATATAGGAGTGGCAATTGACTCAATCTAAAGAGAATCTTTTCCAGATTAAGGAGGGCCAATCGACTCACACTAAAGAGAATGTTTTCTGAATGTTGGAGTGGCAATTGACTCAATCTAAAGAGAATGTTATCTGCATGTAGGATGGCCAATCAATTCACCCTAAAGAATGCTTTCTTCATGTAGGAGGGCCAATTGATTCACCCTAAAGAGAATGGTTTCCACATGTAGGAGGGCTAATGGACTCTGTCTAAAGAGAATGTTTTCCACATGTAGGAGCGCCAATCAACTTACACTAAAGTGAAAGTTTTCTGCATGAAGGAGGGCCAACTTACTCACTCTAAAGACAATGTTTTCTGAATGTAGGAGGGCAAATCGACTCACTCTAAAGAGAATGTTTTCCAGATTAAGGAGGCCCAATCGACTCACCCTAAAGAGAATGTTTTCTGCATGTAGGAGGGCCGATTGACTCACTCCAAAGAGAATGTTTTCTGAATGTAGGAGGGCCAATTGACTCACTCCAAAGAGAATGTTTTCAGAATGTAGGAGGGCCAATTGACTCACTCCAAAGAGAATGTTTTCTGAATGTAGGAGGGCCAATTGACTCACTCTAAAGAGAATATTCTCCACATGTAGGAGGGCCAATAGACTCACTCTAAAGAGAATGTTTTCTGAATGTTGGAGGGCCCATTGAGACACTCCAAAGAGTATGTTCTCAGCATGTAAGACGGCCAATTGACTCACCCTAAAGAGTATTTTTCTGCATGTAAGACCTCTAATCGACTCACCCTAAAGAGCATGCTCTCCGCATGTAGGAGCGCCCATCTACTCACTCTAATGAGAATGTTTTCCACATGTAGGAGGGCCAATCGACTCACCCTAACGAGAATGTTTTCCACATGTAGGAGAGCCAAACGACTCACTCTGAAGAGAATGTTTTTCACATGTCGGAGGGCCAATCGAATCACTCTAAAAGGAAAGTTTTCTACATGTAGGAGGGTCAATCGACTCACTCTAAAGAGAATATTCTCCACATGTAAAAGGGCCAATCGATTCACTCTAAAGAGAATGTTTTCCACATGTAGGATTGGCAATTAACTCAATCTAAAGAGAATGTTATCTGCATGTAGGATGGCCAATCAATTCACCCTAAAGAATGCTTTCCTCATGTAGGAGGGCCAATTGACTGACCCTAAAGAGAATGTTTTCCACATGTAGGAGGACCAATCGACTCACACTAAAGAACGTGTTCTCTGCATGTAAGACCTCGAATCGACTCACTCTAAAGAGAATGTTTTCTGAATGTAGGAGTGGCAATTGACTCAATCTAAAGAGAATGTTATCTGCATGTAGGATGGCCAATTAGTTCACCCTAAAGAATGCTTTCCTCATGTAGGAGGGCCAATTGACTGATCCTAAAGAGAATTATTTCCAGATGTAGGAGCGCCATTCGACTCACTCTAATGAGAATGTTTTCCACATGTAGGAGAGCCAAAGGACACACTCTGAAGAGCATGTTTTTCACTTGTCAGAGGGCCAATTGAATCACTCTAAAAGGAAATTTTCTACATGTAGGAGGGTCAATCAACTCACTCTAAAGAGAATATTCTCCACATGTAAAAGGGCCAATCGATTCACACTAAAGAGAATGTTTTCCACATGTAGGAGGACCAATTGACTCAATCTAAAGAAGATCTTCTCCACATGTAGTAGGGCCAATCGACTCATCCTAAAGAACATGTTCCCTGCATGTAAGACCTCGAATCGACTCACTGTAAAGAGAATGTTTTCTGAATGTAGGAGTGGCAATTGACTCAATCTAAAGAGAATCTTTTCCAGATTAAGGAGGGCCAATCGACTCACCCTAAAGAGAATGTTTTCTGAATGTTGGAGTGGCAATTGACTCAATCAAAAGAGAATGTTATCTGCATGTAGGATGGCCAATCAATTCACCCTAAAGAATGCTTTCATCATGTAGGAGGGCCAATTGATTCACCCTAAAGAGAATGGTTTCCACATGTAGGAGGGTTAATGGACTCTGTCTAAAGAGAATGTTTTCCACATGTAGGAGCGCCAATCGACTCAACCTAAAGTGAAAGTTTTCTGCATGAAGGAGGGCCAACTTACTCACTCTAAAGACAATGTTTTCTGAATGTAGGAGGGCCAATCGTCTCACTCTAAAGAGAATGTTTTCCAGATTAAGGAGGGCCAATCGACTCACTCTAAAGAGAAAGTTTTCCCAATGTAGGAGGGCCAATAGACTCACTCTAAAGAGAATGTTTTCCTCATGTTTAAGGGCCAATCAACTCACTCTAAAGAGAATGTTTTCTGAATGTTGGAGGGCCAATTGACACACTCCAAAGAGCCTGTTCTCTGCATGTAAGACGGCCAATCGACTCACCCTAAAGAGCATGTTCTCTGCATGTAGGAGCGCCCATCTACTCAGTCTAATGAGAATGTTTTCCACATGTAGGAGAGCCAAATGGCTCATTCTGAAGAGAATGTTTTTCACATGTTGGAGGGCCAATCAAATCACTCTAAAAGGAAAGTTTTCTACATGTAGGAGGGTCAATCGACTCACTCTAAAGAGAATATTCTCGACATGTAAAAGTGCCAATCGATTCACTATAAAGAGAATGTTTTCCACATGTAGGAGGAGCAATTGACTCAATCTAAAGAAGATTTTCTCCACATGTAGTAGGGCCAATCGACTCATCCTAAAGAACATGTTCTCTGCATGTAAGACCTCGAATCGACTCACTCTAAAGAGAATGCTTTCTGAATGTAGGAGTGGCAATTGACTCAATCTGAAGAGAATGTTATCTGCATGTGGGATGTCCAATCAATTCACCCTAAAGAATGATTTCCTCTTGTAGGAGGGCCAATTGACTCACCCTAAAGAGAATGGTTTCCACATGTAGGAGAGCCAATGGACTCACCCTAAAGTGAAAGTTTTCTGCATGTAGGAGGGCCAATTTACTCACTCTAAAGACAATGTTTTCTGAATGTAGGAGGGCCAATTGACTCACTCTAAAGAGAATATTTTCCAGATTAAGGATGGCCAATCGACTCACCCTAAAGAGAATGTTTTCTGCATGTAGGAGGGCCGATTGACTCACTCTAACGAGAATGTTTTCTGAATGTAGGAGGGCCAATTGACTCACTCCAAAGAGAATGTTTTCTGAATGTAGGAGGGCCAATTGACTCACTCTAAAGAGAATATTCTCCACATGTAGGAGGGCCAATCGACTCACTCTAAAGAGAATGTTTTCTGAATGTTGGAGGGCCCATTGACACACTCCAAAGAGCATGTTCTCAGCATGTAAGACAGCCAATCGACTCACCCTAAAGAGTATGTTTCTGCATGTAAGACCTCTAATCGACTCACCCTAAAGAGCATGTTCTCCGCATGTAGGAGCGCCTATCTACTCACTCTAATGAGAATTTTTTCCACATGTAGGATGGCCAATCGACTCACCCTAACGAGAATGTTTTCCACATGTAGGAGAGCCAAATGACTCACTCTGAAGAGAATGTTTTTCACATGTCGTAGGGCCAATCGAATCACTCTAAAAGGAAAGTTTTCTACATGTAGGAGGGTCAATCGACTCACTCTAAAGAGAATATTCTCCAGATGTAAAAGGGCCAATCGATTCACTCTAAAGAGAATGTTTTCCACATGTAGGATTGGCAATTGACTCAATCTAAAGAGAATGTTATCTGCATGTAGGATGGCCAATCAATTCACCCTAAAGAATGCTTTCCTAATGCAGGAGGGCCAATTGCCTGACCCTAAAGAGAATGTTTTCCACATGTAGGAGGACCAATCGACTCATCCTAAAGAACATGTTCTCTGCATGTAAGACCTCGAATCGACTCGCTCTAAAGAGAATGTTTTCTGAATGTAGGAGTGGCAATTGTCTCAATCTAAAGAGAATGTTATCTGCATGTAGGATGGCCAATCAATTCACCCTAAAGAATGCTTTCTTCATGTAGGAGGGCCAATTGATTCACCCTAAAGAGAATGGTTTCCACATGTAGGAGGGCTAATGGACTCTGTCTAAAGAGAATGTTTTCCACATGTAGGAGCGCCAATCAACTTACACTAAAGTGAAAGTTTTCTGCATGAAGGAGGGCCAACTTACTCACTCTAAAGACAATGTTTTCTGAATGTAGGAGGGCAAATCGACTCACTCTAAAGAGAATGTTTTCCAGATTAAGGAGGCCCAATCGACTCACCCTAAAGAGAATGTTTTCTGCATGTAGGAGGGCCGATTGACTCACTCCAAAGAGAATGTTTTCTGAATGTAGGAGGGCCAATTGACTCACTCCAAAGAGAATGTTTTCAGAATGTAGGAGGGCCAATTGACTCACTCCAAAGAGAATGTTTTCTGAATGTAGGAGGGCCAATTGACTCACTCTAAAGAGAATATTCTCCACATGTAGGAGGGCCAATAGACTCACTCTAAAGAGAATGTTTTCTGAATGTTGGAGGGCCCATTGAGACACTCCAAAGAGTATGTTCTCAGCATGTAAGACGGCCAATTGACTCACCCTAAAGAGTATTTTTCTGCATGTAAGACCTCTAATCGACTCACCCTAAAGAGCATGCTCTCCGCATGTAGGAGCGCCCATCTACTCACTCTAATGAGAATGTTTTCCACATGTAGGAGGGCCAATCGACTCACCCTAACGAGAATGTTTTCCACATGTAGGAGAGCCAAACGACTCACTCTGAAGAGAATGTTTTTCACATGTCGTAGGGCCAATCGAATCACTCTAAAAGGAAAGTTTTCTACATGTAGGAGGGTCAATCGACTCACTCTAAAGAGAATATTCTCCAGATGTAAAAGGGCCAATCGATTCACTCTAAAGAGAATGTTTTCCACATGTAGGATTGGCAATTGACTCAATCTAAAGAGAATGTTATCTGCATGTAGGATGGCCAATCAATTCACCCTAAAGAATGCTTTCCTAATGCAGGAGGGCCAATTGCCTGACCCTAAAGAGAATGTTTTCCACATGTAGGAGGACCAATCGACTCATCCTAAAGAACATGTTCTCTGCATGTAAGACCTCGAATCGACTCGCTCTAAAGAGAATGTTTTCTGAATGTAGGAGTGGCAATTGTCTCAATCTAAAGAGAATGTTATCTGCATGTAGGATGGCCAATCAATTCACCCTAAAGAATGCTTTCTTCATGTAGGAGGGCCAATTGATTCACCCTAAAGAGAATGGTTTCCACATGTAGGAGGGCTAATGGACTCTGTCTAAAGAGAATGTTTTCCACATGTAGGAGCGCCAATCAACTTACACTAAAGTGAAAGTTTTCTGCATGAAGGAGGGCCAACTTACTCACTCTAAAGACAATGTTTTCTGAATGTAGGAGGGCAAATCGACTCACTCTAAAGAGAATGTTTTCCAGATTAAGGAGGCCCAATCGACTCACCCTAAAGAGAATGTTTTCTGCATGTAGGAGGGCCGATTGACTCACTCCAAAGAGAATGTTTTCTGAATGTAGGAGGGCCAATTGACTCACTCCAAAGAGAATGTTTTCAGAATGTAGGAGGGCCAATTGACTCACTCCAAAGAGAATGTTTTCTGAATGTAGGAGGGCCAATTGACTCACTCTAAAGAGAATATTCTCCACATGTAGGAGGGCCAATAGACTCACTCTAAAGAGAATGTTTTCTGAATGTTGGAGGGCCCATTGAGACACTCCAAAGAGTATGTTCTCAGCATGTAAGACGGCCAATTGACTCACCCTAAAGAGTATTTTTCTGCATGTAAGACCTCTAATCGACTCACCCTAAAGAGCATGCTCTCCACATGTAGGAGCGCCCATCTACTCACTCTAATGAGAATGTTTTCCACATGTAGGAGGGCCAATCGACTCACCCTAACGAGAATGTTTTCCACATGTAGGAGAGCCAAACGACTCACTCTGAAGAGAATGTTTTTCACATGTCGGAGGGCCAATCGAATCACTCTAAAAGGAAAGTTTTCTACATGTAGGAGGGTCAATCGACTCACTCTAAAGAGAATATTCTCCACATGTAAAAGGGCCAATCGATTCACTCTAAAGAGAATGTTTTCCACATGTAGGATTGGCAATTAACTCAATCTAAAGAGAATGTTATCTGCATGTAGGATGGCCAATCAATTCACCCTAAAGAATGCTTTCCTCATGTAGGAGGGCCAATTGACTGACCCTAAAGAGAATGTTTTCCACATGTAGGAGGACCAATCGACTCACACTAAAGAACGTGTTCTCTGCATGTAAGACCTCGAATCGACTCACTCTAAAGAGAATGTTTTCTGAATGTAGGAGTGGCAATTGACTCAATCTAAAGAGAATGTTATCTGCATGTAGGATGGCCAATTAGTTCACCCTAAAGAATGCTTTCCTCATGTAGGAGGGCCAATTGACTGATCCTAAAGAGAATTATTTCCAGATGTAGGAGCGCCATTCGACTCACTCTAATGAGAATGTTTTCCACATGTAGGAGAGCCAAAGGACACACTCTGAAGAGCATGTTTTTCACTTGTCAGAGGGCCAATTGAATCACTCTAAAAGGAAATTTTCTACATGTAGGAGGGTCAATCAACTCACTCTAAAGAGAATATTCTCCACATGTAAAAGGGCCAATCGATTCACACTAAAGAGAATGTTTTCCACATGTAGGAGGACCAATTGACTCAATCTAAAGAAGATCTTCTCCACATGTAGTAGGGCCAATCGACTCATCCTAAAGAACATGTTCCCTGCATGTAAGACCTCGAATCGACTCACTGTAAAGAGAATGTTTTCTGAATGTAGGAGTGGCAATTGACTCAATCTAAAGAGAATCTTTTCCAGATTAAGGAGGGCCAATCGACTCACCCTAAAGAGAATGTTTTCTGAATGTTGGAGTGGCAATTGACTCAATCAAAAGAGAATGTTATCTGCATGTAGGATGGCCAATCAATTCACCCTAAAGAATGCTTTCATCATGTAGGAGGGCCAATTGATTCACCCTAAAGAGAATGGTTTCCACATGTAGGAGGGTTAATGGACTCTGTCTAAAGAGAATGTTTTCCACATGTAGGAGCGCCAATCGACTCAACCTAAAGTGAAAGTTTTCTGCATGAAGGAGGGCCAACTTACTCACTCTAAAGACAATGTTTTCTGAATGTAGGAGGGCCAATCGTCTCACTCTAAAGAGAATGTTTTCCAGATTAAGGAGGGCCAATCGACTCACTCTAAAGAGAAAGTTTTCCCAATGTAGGAGGGCCAATAGACTCACTCTAAAGAGAATGTTTTCCTCATGTTTAAGGGCCAATCAACTCACTCTAAAGAGAATGTTTTCTGAATGTTGGAGGGCCAATTGACACACTCCAAAGAGCCTGTTCTCTGCATGTAAGACGGCCAATCGACTCACCCTAAAGAGCATGTTCTCTGCATGTAGGAGCGCCCATCTACTCAGTCTAATGAGAATGTTTTCCACATGTAGGAGAGCCAAATGGCTCATTCTGAAGAGAATGTTTTTCACATGTTGGAGGGCCAATCAAATCACTCTAAAAGGAAAGTTTTCTACATGTAGGAGGGTCAATCGACTCACTCTAAAGAGAATATTCTCGACATGTAAAAGTGCCAATCGATTCACTATAAAGAGAATGTTTTCCACATGTAGGAGGAGCAATTGACTCAATCTAAAGAAGATTTTCTCCACATGTAGTAGGGCCAATCGACTCATCCTAAAGAACATGTTCTCTGCATGTAAGACCTCGAATCGACTCACTCTAAAGAGAATGCTTTCTGAATGTAGGAGTGGCAATTGACTCAATCTGAAGAGAATGTTATCTGCATGTGGATGTCCAATCAATTCACCCTAAAGAATGATTTCCTCTTGTAGGAGGGCCAATTGACTCACCCTAAAGAGAATGGTTTCCACATGTAGGAGAGCCAATGGACTCACCCTAAAGTGAAAGTTTTCTGCATGTAGGAGGGCCAATTTACTCACTCTAAAGACAATGTTTTCTGAATGTAGGAGGGCCAATTGACTCACTCTAAAGAGAATATTTTCCAGATTAAGGATGGCCAATCGACTCACCCTAAAGAGAATGTTTTCTGCATGTAGGAGGGCCGATTGACTCACTCTAACGAGAATGTTTTCTGAATGTAGGAGGGCCAATTGACTCACTCCAAAGAGAATGTTTTCTGCATGTAAGACGGCCAATCGACTCACCCTAAAGAGCATGTTCTCCGCATTTAGGAGGGCCAATCGACTGACTCTAAAGAGAGATATTTTCTGCGTGTAGGAGGGCCCATCGAATCACTCTAATGAGAATGTTTTCCACATTTAAGGGGGCCAATCCACTCACCCTAAAGAATGCTTTCCTCATGTAGGAGGGCCAATTGACTCACTCTAAAGAGAAAGTTTTCCACATGTAGGAGGGCCAATTCACTCACTCTAAAGAGAATGTTTTCCACAAGTAGTAGGGCCAAACGACTCACTCCAAAGAGAATGCTTTCCACATGTAGGAGGACCAATCGACTGAATTGAAAGAGATTGTTTTCCACATGTAGGAGGGCCAATCGACTCATCCTAAAGAGCATGTTCTATGCATGTAAGACGGCCAATCGAATCACCCTAAAGAGCATGTTCTCCGCATGTAGGAGGGCCAATCAACTCACTCTAAAGAGAGATTTTTTCCGCATGTAGGAGGGCCCATCGACTCATTCGAATGAGAATGTTTTCCACATGTAGGAGGGCCAATCGGCTCACTCTGATAGTATGTTTTCCACATGTAGGAGGGCCAATTGATACACTCTAAAGAGAAATGTTTTCTACATGAAGGAAGGCCAAATGACTCACCCTAAGGAGCATGTTCTCCACATGTAGGAGGGCCATTCGACTCACCCTAAAGGGCATGTTCTCTGCATGTAAGACGGCCAAGCGACTCAACCTAAAGAGCATGTTCTGCGCATGTAGGAGGGCCAATCAACCCAAGCTAAAGAGAATGTTCTCCGCATGTAGGCGTGCGAATCGACTCACTCTAAAGAGAAAGATTTCCAGATTTAGGAGGGCCAATTGACACACTCTAAAGAGAAATGTTTTCTACATGTAGGAAGGCCAATTGACTCACTCTAAAGAGAATGTTTCCCACAGGTAGGAGGGCCAATCGACTCACTCCAAAGAGAATGCTTTCCACATGTAGGAGGGCCAATCGACTGACTCTAAAGAGAGATATTTTCTGCGTGTAGGAGGGCCCATCGAATCACTCTAATGAGAATGTTTTCCACATTTAAGGGGGCCAATCCACTCACCCTAAAGAATGCTTTCCTCATGTAGGAGGGCCAATTGACTCACTCTAAAGAGAAAGTTTTCCACATGTAGGAGGGCCAATTCACTCACTCTAAAGAGAATGTTTTCCACAAGTAGTAGGGCCAAACGACTCACTCCAAAGAGAATGCTTTCCACATGGACCAATCGACTGAATTGAAAGAGATTGTTTTCCACATGTAGGAGGGCCAATCGACTCATCCTAAAGAGCATGTTCTATGCATGTAAGACGGCCAATCGAATCACCCTAAAGAGCATGTTCTCCGCATGTAGGAGGGCCAATCAACTCACTCTAAAGAGAGATTTTTTCCGCATGTAGGAGGGCCCATCGACTCATTCGAATGAGAATGTTTTCCACATGTAGGAGGGCCAATCGGCTCACTCTGATAGTATGTTTTCCACATGTAGGAGGGCCAATTGATACACTCTAAAGAGAAATGTTTTCTACATGAAGGAAGGCCAAATGACTCACCCTAAGGAGCATGTTCTCCACATGTAGGAGGGCCATTCGACTCACCCTAAAGGGCATGTTCTCTGCATGTAAGACGGCCAAGCGACTCAACCTAAAGAGCATGTTCTGCGCATGTAGGAGGGCCAATCAACCCAAGCTAAAGAGAATGTTCTCCGCATGTAGGCGTGCGAATCGACTCACTCTAAAGAGAAAGATTTCCAGATTTAGGAGGGCCAATTGACACACTCTAAAGAGAAATGTTTTCTACATGTAGGAAGGCCAATTGACTCACTCTAAAGAGAATGTTTCCCACAGGTAGGAGGGCCAATCGACTCACTCCAAAGAGAATGCTTTCCACATGTAGGAGGACCAATCGACTCACTGTAAAGAGAATATTTTCTGAATGTAGGAGGGCCAATCGACTCACTCTAACGGGAATATTCTCCACATGAAAGAGGGCCAATAGACTCACCCTAAAGAGCATGTTCTCCGCATGTAGGAGGGCCAATAAACTCACTCTAAAGAGAGATGTTTTCTGCATGTAGGAGGGCCCATCGACTCACTCGAATGAGAATGTTTTCCACATGTAGGAGGGCCAATCGTCTCACTGTAAAGATAATACTTTCTGAATGTAGGAGGGCCAATCGACTCACTCTAACGGGAATATTCTCCACATGATAGAGGGTCAATAGACTCACCCTAAAGAGAGATGTTTTCTGCATGTAGGAAGGCCAATCGACTAACTCGAATGAGAATGTTTTCCACATGTAGGAGGGCCAATCGACTCACTCTGATAGAATGTTTTCCACATGTAGCAGGGCCAATTGACTCACTCTAAAGAGAAGGTTATCCACATGTAGGAGGCCCAATGGACACACTTTGAAGAGAAATTTTTTCTAAATGTAGGAAGGCAAATTGACTCACTCTAATGAGAATGTTTTCCACATGTAGGAGGAACAATTGACTCACTATGAAGAGAAATGTTTTCCACGTGTAGGATGGCCAATCGACTCAATTCAAAGAGATTGTTTTCCGCATGTAGGTGGGCTAATCGACTCACGCTACAGAGCATGTTCTCTGCATGTAAGACGGCCAATCGACTCACCCTAAAGAGCATGTTCTCCGCATTTAGGAGGGCCAATCGACTGACTCTAAAGAGAGATATTTTCTGCGTGTAGGAGGGCCCATCGAATCACTCTAATGAGAGTGTTTTCCACATTTAAGGGGGCCAATCCACACACCCTAAAGAATGCTTTCCTCATGTAGGAGGGCCAATTGACTCACTCTAAAGAGAAAGTTTTCCACATGTAGGAGGGCCAATTCACTCACTCTAAAGAGAATGTTTTCCACAAGTAGTAGGGCCAAACGACTCACTCCAAAGAGAATGCTTTCCACATGTAGGAGGGCCAATCGACTCACTCTGATAGAATGTTTTCCACATGTTGGAGGGCCAATTGACTCACCCTAAAGAGAATGTTTTCCGCATGTAGGAGTGCCAATCGACTCACTCTAAAGAGAATGTTTTCCAGATTTAGGAGGGCCAATTGACACACTCTAAAGAGAAATGTTTTCTACATGTAGGAAGGCCAATTGACTCACTCTAAAGAGAAAGTTTTCTACATGTAGGAGGGCCAATCGACTCAATTGAAAGAGATTGTTTTCCACATGTATGTGGGCCAATCGACTCACCCTACAGAGCATGTTCTATGCATGTAAGACAGCCAATCGAATCACCCTAAAGAGCATGTTCTCCGCATGTAGGAGGGCCAATCAACTCACTCTAAAGAGAGATTTTTTCCGCATGTAGGAGGGCCCATCGACTCATTCGAATGAGAATGTTTTCCACATGTAGGAGGGCCAATCGGCTCACTCTGATAGTATGTTTTCCACATGTAGGAGGGCCAATTGATACACTCTAAAGAGAAATGTTTTCTACATGAAGGAAGGCCAAATGACTCACCCTAAGGAGCATGTTCTCCACATGTAGGAGGGCCATTCGACTCACCCTAAAGGGCATGTTCTGCGCATGTAGGAGGGCCAATCGACCCAAGCTAAAGAGAATGTTCTCCGCATGTAGGCGTGCGAATCGACTCACTCTAAAGAGAAAGATTTCCAGATTTAGGAGGGCCAATTGACACACTCTAAAGAGAAATGTTTTCTACATGTAGGAAGGCCAATTGACTCACTCTAAAGAGAATGTTTCCCACAGGTAGGAGGGCCAATCGACTCACTCCAAAGAGAATGCTTTCCACATGTAGGAGGACCAATCGACTCACTGTAAAGAGAATATTTTCTGAATGTAGGAGGGCCAATCGACTCACTCTAACGGGAATATTCTCCACATGAAAGAGGGCCAATAGACTCACCCTAAAGAGCATGTTCTCCGCATGTAGGAGGGCCAATAAACTCACTCTAAAGAGAGATGTTTTCTGCATGTAGGAGGGCCCATCGACTCACTCGAATGAGAATGTTTTCCACATGTAGGAGGGCCAATCGTCTCACTGTAAAGATAATACTTTCTGAATGTAGGAGGGCCAATCGACTCACTCTAACGGGAATATTCTCCACATGAAAGAGGGTCAATAGACTCACCCTAAAGAGAGATGTTTTCTGCATGTAGGAAGGCCAATCGACTAACTCGAATGTGAATGTTTTCCACATGTAGGAGGGCCAATCGACTCACTCTGATAGAATGTTTTCCACATGTAGGAGGGCCAATTGACTCACTCTAAAGAGAAGGTTATCCACATGTAGGAGGCCCAATGGACACACTTTGAAGAGAAATTTTTTCTAAATGTAGGAAGGCAAATTGACTCACTCTAATGAGAAAGTTTTCCACATGTAGGAGGGCCAATTCACTCACTCTAAAGAGAATGTTTTCCACAAGTAGTAGGGCCAAACGACTCACTCCAAAGAGAATGCTTTCCACATGTAGGAGGGCCAATCGACTCACTCTGATAGAATGTTTTCCACATGTTGGAGGGCCAATTGACTCACCCTAAAGAGAATGTTTTCCGCATGTAGGAGTGCCAATCGACTCACTCTAAAGAGAATGTTTTCCAGATTTAGGAGGGCCAATTGACACACTCTAAAGAGAAATGTTTTCTACATGTAGGAAGGCCAATTGACTCACTCTAAAGAGAAAGTTTTCTACATGTAGGAAGGCCAATCGACTCACTCCAAAGAGAATGCTTTCCACATGTAGGAGGACCAATCGACTCACTGTAAAGAGAATATTTTCTGAATGTAGGAGGGCCAATCGACTCACTCTAACGGGAATATTCTCCACATGAAAGAGGGCCAATAGACTCACCCTAAAGAGCATGTTCTCCGCATGTAGGAGGGCCAAACAACTCACTCTAAAGAGAGATGTTTTCTGCATGTAGGAGGGCCCATCGACTCACTCGAATGAGAATGTTTTCCACATGTAGGAGGGCCAATCGTCTCAGTGTAAAGAGAATACTTTCTGAATGTAGGAGTGCCAATCGACTCACTCTAACGGGAATATTCTCCACATGAAAGAGGGTCAATAGACTCACCCTAAAGAGAGAAGTTTTCTGCATGTAGGAAGGCCAATCGACTAACTCGAATGAGAATGTTTTCCACATGTAGGAGGGCCAATTGACTCACTCTAAAGAGAAGGTTATCCACATGTAGGAGGTCCAATGGACACACTTTGAAGAGAAATTTTTTCTAAATGTAGGAAGGCAAATTGACTCACTCTAATGAGAATGTTTTCCACATGTAGGAGGAACAATTGACTCACTATGAAGAGAAATGTTTTCCACGTGTAGGATGGCCAATCGACTCAATTCAAAGAGATTGTTTTCCGCATGTACGTGGGCCAATCGACTCACGCTACAGAGCATGTTCTCTGCATGTAAGACGGCCAATCGACTCACCCTAAAGAGCATGTTCTCCGCATTTAGGAGGGCCAATCGACTGACTCTAAAGAGAGATATTTTCTGCGTGTAGGAGGGCCCATCGAATCACTCTAATGAGAATGTTTTCCACATTTAAGGGGGCCAATCCACTCACCCTAAAGAATGCTTTCCTCATGTAGGAGGGCCAATTGACTCACTCTAAAGAGAAAGTTTTCCACATGTAGGAGGGCCAATTCACTCACTCTAAAGAGAATGTTTTCCACAAGTAGTAGGGCCAAACGACTCACTCCAAAGAGAATGCTTTCCACATGTAGGAGGACCAATCGACTGAATTGAAAGAGATTGTTTTCCACATGTAGGAGGGCCAATCGACTCATCCTAAAGAGCATGTTCTATGCATGTAAGACGGCCAATCGAATCACCCTAAAGAGCATGTTCTCCGCATGTAGGAGGGCCAATCAACTCACTCTAAAGAGAGATTTTTTCCGCATGTAGGAGGGCCCATCGACTCATTCGAATGAGAATGTTTTCCACATGTAGGAGGGCCAATCGGCTCACTCTGATAGTATGTTTTCCACATGTAGGAGGGCCAATTGATACACTCTAAAGAGAAATGTTTTCTACATGAAGGAAGGCCAAATGACTCACCCTAAGGAGCATGTTCTCCACATGTAGGAGGGCCATTCGACTCACCCTAAAGGGCATGTTCTCTGCATGTAAGACGGCCAAGCGACTCAACCTAAAGAGCATGTTCTGCGCATGTAGGAGGGCCAATCAACCCAAGCTAAAGAGAATGTTCTCCGCATGTAGGCGTGCGAATCGACTCACTCTAAAGAGAAAGATTTCCAGATTTAGGAGGGCCAATTGACACACTCTAAAGAGAAATGTTTTCTACATGTAGGAAGGCCAATTGACTCACTCTAAAGAGAATGTTTCCCACAGGTAGGAGGGCCAATCGACTCACTCCAAAGAGAATGCTTTCCACATGTAGGAGGACCAATCGACTCACTGTAAAGAGAATATTTTCTGAATGTAGGAGGGCCAATCGACTCACTCTAACGGGAATATTCTCCACATGAAAGAGGGCCAATAGACTCACCCTAAAGAGCATGTTCTCCGCATGTAGGAGGGCCAATAAACTCACTCTAAAGAGAGATGTTTTCTGCATGTAGGAGGGCCCATCGACTCACTCGAATGAGAATGTTTTCCACATGTAGGAGGGCCAATCGTCTCACTGTAAAGATAATACTTTCTGAATGTAGGAGGGCCAATCGACTCACTCTAACGGGAATATTCTCCACATGAAAGAGGGTCAATAGACTCACCCTAAAGAGAGATGTTTTCTGCATGTAGGAAGGCCAATCGACTAACTCGAATGAGAATGTTTTCCACATGTAGGAGGGCCAATCGACTCACTCTGATAGAATGTTTTCCACATGTAGCAGGGCCAATTGACTCACTCTAAAGAGAAGGTTATCCACATGTAGGAGGCCCAATGGACACACTTTGAAGAGAAATTTTTTCTAAATGTAGGAAGGCAAATTGACTCACTCTAATGAGAATGTTTTCCACATGTAGGAGGAACAATTGACTCACTATGAAGAGAAATGTTTTCCACGTGTAGGATGGCCAATCGACTCAATTCAAAGAGATTGTTTTCCGCATGTAGGTGGGCTAATCGACTCACGCTACAGAGCATGTTCTCTGCATGTAAGACGGCCAATCGACTCACCCTAAAGAGCATGTTCTCCGCATTTAGGAGGGCCAATCGACTGACTCTAAAGAGAGATATTTTCTGCGTGTAGGAGGGCCCATCGAATCACTCTAATGAGAGTGTTTTCCACATTTAAGGGGGCCAATCCACACACCCTAAAGAATGCTTTCCTCATGTAGGAGGGCCAATTGACTCACTCTAAAGAGAAAGTTTTCCACATGTAGGAGGGCCAATTCACTCACTCTAAAGAGAATGTTTTCCACAAGTAGTAGGGCCAAACGACTCACTCCAAAGAGAATGCTTTCCACATGTAGGAGGGCCAATCGACTCACTCTGATAGAATGTTTTCCACATGTTGGAGGGCCAATTGACTCACCCTAAAGAGAATGTTTTCCGCATGTAGGAGTGCCAATCGACTCACTCTAAAGAGAATGTTTTCCAGATTTAGGAGGGCCAATTGACACACTCTAAAGAGAAATGTTTTCTACATGTAGGAAGGCCAATTGACTCACTCTAAAGAGAAAGTTTTCTACATGTAGGAGGGCCAATCGACTCAATTGAAAGAGATTGTTTTCCACATGTATGTGGGCCAATCGACTCACCCTACAGAGCATGTTCTATGCATGTAAGACAGCCAATCGAATCACCCTAAAGAGCATGTTCTCCGCATGTAGGAGGGCCAATCAACTCACTCTAAAGAGAGATTTTTTCCGCATGTAGGAGGGCCCATCGACTCATTCGAATGAGAATGTTTTCCACATGTAGGAGGGCCAATCGGCTCACTCTGATAGTATGTTTTCCACATGTAGGAGGGCCAATTGATACACTCTAAAGAGAAATGTTTTCTACTTGAAGGAAGGCCAAATGACTCACCCTAAGGAGCATGTTCTCCACATGTAGGAGGGCCATTCGACTCACCCTAAAGGGCATGTTCTCTGCATGTAAGACGGCCAAGCGACTCAACCTAAAGAGCATGTTCTGCGCATGTAGGAGGGCCAATCGACCCAAGCTAAAGAGAATGTTCTCCGCATGTAGGCGTGCGAATCGACTCACTCTAAAGAGAAAGATTTCCAGATTTAGGAGGGCCAATTGACACACTCTAAAGAGAAATGTTTTCTACATGTAGGAAGGCCAATTGACTCACTCTAAAGAGAATGTTTCCCACAGGTAGGAGGGCCAATCGACTCACTCCAAAGAGAATGCTTTCCACATGTAGGAGGACCAATCGACTCACTGTAAAGAGAATATTTTCTGAATGTAGGAGGGCCAATCGACTCACTCTAACGGGAATATTCTCCACATGAAAGAGGGCCAATAGACTCACCCTAAAGAGCATGTTCTCCGCATGTAGGAGGGCCAATAAACTCACTCTAAAGAGAGATGTTTTCTGCATGTAGGAGGGCCCATCGACTCACTCGAATGAGAATGTTTTCCACATGTAGGAGGGCCAATCGTCTCACTGTAAAGATAATACTTTCTGAATGTAGGAGGGCCAATCGACTCACTCTAACGGGAATATTCTCCACATGAAAGAGGGTCAATAGACTCACCCTAAAGAGAGATGTTTTCTGCATGTAGGAAGGCCAATCGACTAACTCGAATGTGAATGTTTTCCACATGTAGGAGGGCCAATCGACTCACTCTGATAGAATGTTTTCCACATGTAGGAGGGCCAATTGACTCACTCTAAAGAGAAGGTTATCCACATGTAGGAGGCCCAATGGACACACTTTGAAGAGAAATTTTTTCTAAATGTAGGAAGGCAAATTGACTCACTCTAATGAGAATGTTTTCCACATGTAGGAGGAACAATTGACTCACTATGAAGAGAAATGTTTTCCACGTGTAGGATGGCCAATCGACTCAATTCAAAGAGATTGTTTTCCGCATGTAGGTGGGCTAATCGACTCACGCTACAGAGCATGTTCTCCGCATTTAGGAGGGCCAATCGACTGACTCTAAAGAGAGATATTTTCTGCGTGTAGGAGGGCCCATCGAATCACTCTAATGCGAGTGTTTTCCACATTTAAGGGGGCCAATCCACTCACCCTAAAGAATGCTTTCCTCATGTAGGAGGGCCAATTGACTCACTCTAAAGAGAAAGTTTTCCACATGTAGGAGGGCCAATTCACTCACTCTAAAGAGAATGTTTTCCACAAGTAGTAGGGCCAAACGACTCACTCCAAAGAGAATGCTTTCCACATGTAGGAGGGCCAATCGACTCACTCTGATAGAATGTTTTCCACATGTTGGAGGGCCAATTGACTCACCCTAAAGAGAATGTTTTCCGCATGTAGGAGTGCCAATCGACTCACTCTAAAGAGAATGTTTTCCAGATTTAGGAGGGCCAATTGACACACTCTAAAGAGAAATGTTTCCTACATGTAGGAAGGCCAATTGACTCACTCTAAAGAGAAAGTTTTCTACATGTAGGAGGGCCAATCGACTCAATTGAAAGAGATTGTTTTCCACATGTATGTGGGCCAATCGACTCACCCTACAGAGCATCTTCTATGCATGTAAGACGGCCAATCGACTCACCCTAAAGAGCATGGTCTCCGCATTTAGGAGGGCCAATCGACTCACTCTAAAGAGAGATGTTTTCCACATGTAGGACGGCCAATCGACTCAATTGAAAGAGATTGTTTTCCACATGTAGGTTGGCCAATCGACTCACCCTAAAGAGCATGTTCTATGCATGTAAGACGGCCAATCGAATCACCCTAGAGAGCATGTTCTCCGCATGTAGGAGGGCCAATCAACTCACTCTAAAGAGAATGTTCTCTGAATGTTGATGGGCAAATCAACTCACTCTAAAGAGAATGTTTTCTACATGTAGGAGGGCCAATTGACTCACTCTAAAGAGAAAGTTTTCTACATGTAGGAGGGCCAATCGACTCAATTGAAAGAGATTGTTTTCCACATGTATGTGGGCCAATCGACTCACCCTACAGTGCATGTTCTATGCATGTAAGACGGCCAATCGACTCACCCTAAAGAGCATGGTCTCCGCATTTAGGAGGGCCAATCGACTCACTCTAAAGAGAGATGTTTTCCACATGTAGGACGGCCAATCGACTCAATTGAAAGAGAATGTTTTCCACATGTTGGAGGGCCAATTGACTCACCCTAAAGAGAATGTTTTCCGCATGTAGGAGTGCCAATCGACTCACTCTAAAGAGAATGTTTTCCAGATTTAGGAGGGCCAATTGACACACTCTAAAGAGAAATGTTTTCTACATGTAGGAAGGCCAAATGCCTCACTCTAAAGGGAAAGTTTTCTACATGTAGGAGGGCCAATCGACTCAATTGAAAGTGATTGTTTTCCACATGTATGTGGGCCAATCGACTCACCCTACAGAGCATCTTCTATGCATGTAAGACGGCCAATCGACTCACCCTAAAGAGCATGGTCTCCGCATTTAGGAGGGCCAATCGACTCACTCTAAAGAGAGATGTCTTCCACATGTAGGACGGCCAATCGACTCAATTGAAAGAGATTGTTTTCCACATGTAGGTTGGCCAATCGACTCACCCTAAAGAGCATGTTCTATGCATGTAAGACGGCCAATCGAATCACCCTAGAGAGCATGTTCTCCGCATGTAGGAGGGCCAATCAACTCACTCTAAAGAGAATGTTCTCTGAATGTAGATGGGCAAATCAACTCACTCTAAAGAGAATGTTTTCTACATGTAGGAGGGCCAATTGACTCACTCTAAAGAGAATGTTTCCCACAGGTAGGAGGGCCAATCGACTCACTCCAAAGAGAATGCTTTCCACATGTAGGAGGACCAATCGACTCACTGTAAAGAGAATATTTTCTGAATGTAGGAGGTCCAATCGACTCACTCTAACGGGAATATTCTCCACATGAAAGAGGGCCAATAGACTCACCCTAAAGAGCATGTTCTCCGCATGTAGGAGGGCCAATAAACTCACTCTAAAGAGAGATGTTTTCTGCATGTAGGAGGGCCCATCGACTCACTCGAATGAGAATGTTTTCCACATGTAGGAGGGCCAATCGTCTCACTGTAAAGATAATACTTTCTGAATGTAGGAGGGCCAATCGACTCACTCTAACGGGAATATTCTCCACATGAAAGAGGGTCAATAGACTCACCCTAAAGAGAGATGTTTTCTGCATGTAGGAAGGCCAATCGACTAACTCGAATGTGAATGTTTTCCACATGTAGGAGGGCCAATCGACTCACTCTGATAGAATGTTTTCCACATGTAGGAGGGCCAATTGACTCACTCTAAAGAGAAGGTTATCCACATGTAGGAGGCCCAATGGACACACTTTGAAGAGAAATTTTTTCTAAATGTAGGAAGGCAAATTGACTCACTCTAATGAGAATGTTTTCCACATGTAGGAGGAACAATTGACTCACTATGAAGAGAAATGTTTTCCACGTGTAGGATGGCCAATCGACTCAATTCAAAGAGATTGTTTTCCGCATGTAGGTGGGCTAATCGACTCACGCAACAGAGCATGTTCTCCGCATTTAGGAGGGCCAATCGACTGACTCTAAAGAGAGATATTTTCTGCGTGTAGGAGGGCCCATCGAATCACTCTAATGCGAGTGTTTTCCACATTTAAGGGGGCCAATCCACTCACCCTAAAGAATGCTTTCCTCATGTAGGAGGGCCAATTGACTCACTCTAAAGAGAAAGTTTTCCACATGTAGGAGGGCCAATTCACTCACTCTAAAGAGAATGTTTTCCACAAGTAGTAGGGCCAAACGACTCACTCCAAAGAGAATGCTTTCCACATGTAGGAGGGCCAATCGACTCACTCTGATAGAATGTTTTCCACATGTTGGAGGGCCAATTGACTCACCCTAAAGAGAATGTTTTCCGCATGTAGGAGTGCCAATCGACTCACTCTAAAGAGAATGTTTTCCAGATTTAGGAGGGCCAATTGACACACTCTAAAGAGAAATGTTTCCTACATGTAGGAAGGCCAATTGACTCACTCTAAAGAGAAAGTTTTCTACATGTAGGAGGGCCAATCGACTCAATTGAAAGAGATTGTTTTCCACATGTATGTGGGCCAATCGACTCACCCTACAGAGCATCTTCTATGCATGTAAGACGGCCAATCGACTCACCCTAAAGAGCATGGTCTCCGCATTTAGGAGGGCCAATCGACTCACTCTAAAGAGAGATGTTTTCCACATGTAGGACGGCCAATCGACTCAATTGAAAGAGATTGTTTTCCACATGTAGGTTGGCCAATCGACTCACCCTAAAGAGCATGTTCTATGCATGTAAGACGGCCAATCGAATCACCCTAGAGAGCATGTTCTCCGCATGTAGGAGGGCCAATCAACTCACTCTAAAGAGAATGTTCTCTGAATGTTGATGGGCAAATCAACTCACTCTAAAGAGAATGTTTTCTACATGTAGGAGGGCCAATTGACTCACTCTAAAGAGAAAGTTTTCTACATGTAGGAGGGCCAATCGACTCAATTGAAAGAGATTGTTTTCCACATGTATGTGGGCCAATCGACTCACCCTACAGTGCATGTTCTATGCATGTAAGACGGCCAATCGACTCACCCTAAAGAGCATGGTCTCCGCATTTAGGAGGGCCAATCGACTCACTCTAAAGAGAGATGTTTTCCACATGTAGGACGGCCAATCGACTCAATTGAAAGAGAATGTTTTCCACATGTTGGAGGGCCAATTGACTCACCCTAAAGAGAATGTTTTCCGCATGTAGGAGTGCCAATCGACTCACTCTAAAGAGAATGTTTTCCAGATTTAGGAGGGCCAATTGACACACTCTAAAGAGAAATGTTTTCTACATGTAGGAAGGCCAAATGCCTCACTCTAAAGGGAAAGTTTTCTACATGTAGGAGGGCCAATCGACTCAATTGAAAGTGATTGTTTTCCACATGTATGTGGGCCAATCGACTCACCCTACAGAGCATCTTCTATGCATGTAAGACGGCCAATCGACTCACCCTAAAGAGCATGGTCTCCGCATTTAGGAGGGCCAATCGACTCACTCTAAAGAGAGATGTTTTCCACATGTAGGATGGCCAATCGACTCAATTGAAAGAGATTGTTTTCCACATGTAGGTTGGCCAATCGACTCACCCTAAAGAGCAAGTTCTATGCATGTAAGACGGCCAATCGAATCACCCTAGAGAGCATGTTCTGCTCATGTAGGAGGGCCAATTGACACACTCTAAAGAGAAATGTTTTCTACATGTAGGAAGGCCAATTGACTCACTCTAAAGAGAATGTTTTCTACATGTAGGAGGGCCAATTGACTCACTCTAAAGAGAATGTTTTCTACATGTAGGAGGGCCAATCGACTCAATTGAAAGAGATTGTTTTCCACATGTAAGAGGGCCAATCGACTCACCCTAAAGAGCATGTTCTATGCATATAAGACGGCCAATCGAATCACCCTAGAGAGCATGTTCTCCGCATGTAGGAGGGCCAATCAACTCACTCTAAAGAGAGATTTTTTCTGCATGTAGGAGGGCCCATCGACTCATTCGAATGAGAATGTTTTCCACATGTAGGAAGGCCAATCGACTCACTCTAAAGAGAAAGATTTCCAGATTTAGGAGGGCCAATTGATACACTCTAAAGAGAAATGTTTTCTACATGAAGGAAGGCCAATTGACTCACCCTAAGGAGCATGTTCTCCACATGTAGGAAGGCCAATCGACTCACTTCAAAGAGAATGCTTTCCACATGTAGGAGGACCAATCGACTCACTGTAAAGAGAATATTTTCTGAATGTAGGAGGGCCAATCGACTCACTCTAACGGGAATATTCTCCACATGAAAGAGGGCCAATAGACTCACCCTAAAGAGCATGTTCTCCGCATGTAGGAGGGCCAAACAACTCACTCTAAAGAGAGAAGTTTTCTGCATGTAGGAGGGCCCATCGACTCACTCGAATGAGAATGTTTTCCACATGTAGGAGGGCCAATCGTCTCACTGTACAGAGAATACTTTCTGAATGTAGGAGGGCCAATCGACTCACTCTAACGGGAATATTCTCCACATGAAAGAGGGTCAATAGACTCACCCTAAAGAGAGATGTTTTCTGCATGTAGGAAGGCCAATCGACTAACTCGAATGAGAATGTTTTCCACATGTAGGAGGGCCAATTGACTCATTCTAAAGAGAAGGTTATCCACATGTAGGAGGCCCAATGGACACACTTTGAAGAGAAATTTTTTCTAAATGTAGGAAGGCAAATTGACTCACTCTAATGAGAATGTTTTCCACATGTAGGAGGAACAATTGACTCACTATGAAGAGAAATGTTTTCCACGTGTAGGATGGCCAATCGACTCAATTCAAAGAGATTGTTTTCCGCATGTACGTGGGCCAATCGACTCACGCTACAGAGCATGTTCTCTGCATGTAAGACGGCCAATCGACTCACCCTAAAGAGCATGTTCTCCGCAATTAGGAGGGCCAATCGACTGACTCTAAAGAGAGATATTTTCTGCGTGTAGGAGGGCCCATCGAATCACTCTAATGAGAATGTTTTCCACATTTAAGGGGGCCAATCCACTCACCCTAAAGAATGCTTTCCTCATGTAGGAGGGCCAATTGACTCACTCTAAAGAGAAAGTTTTCCACATGTAGTAGGGCCAATTCACTCACTCTAAAGAGAATGTTTTCCACAAGTAGTAGGGCCAAACGACTCACTCCAAAGAGAATGCTTTCCACATGTAGGAGGACCAATCGACTGAATTGAAAGAGATTGTTTTCCACATGTAGGACGGCCAATCGACTCATCCTAAAGAGCATGTTCTATGCATGTAAGACGGCCAATCGAATCACCCTAAAGAGCATGTTCTCCGCATGTAGGAGGGCCAATCAACTCACTCTAAAGAGAGATTTTTTCCGCATGTAGGAGGGCCCATCGACTCATTCGAATGAGAATGTTTTCCACATGTAGGAGGGCCAATCGGCTCACTCTGATAGTATGTTTTCCACATGTAGGAGGGCCAATTGATACACTCTAAAGAGAAATGTTTTCTACATGAAGGAAGGCCAAATGACTCACCCTAAGGAGCATGTTCTCCACATGTAGGAGGGCCATTCGACTCACCCTAAAGGGCATGTTCTCTGCATGTAAGACGGCCAAGCGACTCAACCGAAAGAGCATGTTCTGCGCATGTAGGAGGGCCAATCGACCCAAGCTAAAGAGAATGTTCTCCGCATGTAGGCGTGCGAATCGACTCACTCTAAAGAGAAAGATTTCCAGATTTAGGAGGGCCAATTGACACACTCTAAAGAGAAATGTTTTCTACATGTAGGAAGGCCAATTGACTCACTCTAAAGAGAATGTTTCCCACAGGTAGGAGGGCCAATCGACTCACTCCAAAGAGAATGCTTTCCACATGTAGGAGGACCAATCGACTCACTGTAAAGAGAATATTTTCTGAATGTAGGAGGGCCAATCGACTCACTCTAACGGGAATATTCTCCACATGAAAGAGGGCCAATAGACTCACCCTAAAGAGCATGTTCTCCGCATGTAGGAGGGCCAATAAACTCACTCTAAAGAGAGATGTTTTCTGCATGTAGGAGGGCCCATCGACTCACTCGAATGAGAATGTTTTCCACATGTAGGAGGGCCAATCGTCTCACTGTAAAGATAATACTTTCTGAATGTAGGAGGGCCAATCGACTCACTCTAACGGGAATATTCTCCACATGAAAGAGGGTCAATAGACTAACCCTAAAGAGAGATGTTTTCTGCATGTAGGAAGGCCAATCGACTAACTCGAATGAGAATGTTTTCCACATGTAGGAGGGCCAATCGACTCACTCTGATAGAATGTTTTCCACATGTAGGAGGGCCAATTGACTCACTCTAAAGAGAAGGTTATCCACATGTAGGAGGCCCAATGGACACACTTTGAAGAGAATTTTCTTCTAAATGTAGGAAGGCAAATTGACTCACTCTAATGAGAATGTTTTCCACATGTAGGAGGAACAATTGACTCACTATGAAGAGAAATGTTTTCCACGTGTAGGATGGCCAATCGACTCAATTCAAAGAGATTGTTTTCCGCATGTACGTGGGCCAATCGACTCACGCTACAGAGCATGTTCTCTGCATGTAAGACAGCCAATCGACTCACCCTAAAGAGCATGTTCTCCGCATTTAGGAGGGCCAATCGACTGACTCTAAAGAGAGATATTTTCTGCGTGTAGGAGGGCCCATCGAATCACTCTAATGAGAATGTTTTCCACATTTAAGGGGGCCAATCCACTCAACCTAAAGAATGCTTTCCTCATGTAGGAGGGCCAATTGACTCACTCTAAAGAGAAAGTTTTCCACATGTAGTAGGGCCAATTCACTCACTCTAAAGAGAATGTTTTCCACAAGTAGTAGGGCCAAACGACTCACTCCAAAGAGAATGCTTTCCACATGTAGGAGGACCAATCGACTGAATTGAAAGAGATTGTTTTCCACATGTAGGAGGGCCAATCGACTCATCCTAAAGAGCATGTTCTATGCATGTAAGACGGCCAATCGAATCACCCTAAAGAGCATGTTCTCCGCATGTAGGAGGGCCAATCAACTCACTCTAAAGAGAGATTTTTTCCGCATGTAGGAGGGCCCATCGACTCATTCGAATGAGAATGTTTTCCACATGTAGGAGGGCCAATCGGCTCACTCTGATAGTATGTTTTCCACATGTAGGAGGGCCAATTGATACACTCTAAAGAGAAATGTTTTCTACATGAAGGAAGGCCAAATGACTCACCCTAAGGAGCATGTTCTCCACATGTAGGAGGGCCATTCGACTCACCCTAAAGGGCATGTTCTCTGCATGTAAGACGGCCAAGCGACTCAACCTAAAGAGCATGTTCTGTGCATGTAGGAGGGCCAATCGACCCAAGCTAAAGAGAATGTTCTCCGCATGTAGGCGTGCGAATCGACTCACTCTAAAGAGAAAGATTTCCAGATTTAGGAGGGCCAATTGACACACTCTAAAGAGAAATGTTTTCTACATGTAGGAAGGCCAATTGACTCACTCTAAAGAGAATGTTTCCCACAGGTAGGAGGGCCAATCGACTCACTCCAAAGAGAATGCTTTCCACATGTAGGAGGACCAATCGACTCACTGTAAAGAGAATATTTTCTGAATGTAGGAGGGCCAATCGACTCACTCTCACGGGAATATTCTCCACATGAAAGAGGGCCAATAGACTCATCCTAAAGAGCATGTTCTCCGCATGTAGGAGGGCCAATAAACTCACTCTAAAGAGAGATGTTTTCTGCATGTAGGAGGGCCCATCGACTCACTCGAATGAGAATGTTTTCCACATGTAGGCGGGCCAATCGTCTCACTGTAAAGATAATACTTTCTGAATGTAGGAGGGCCAATCGACTCACTCTAACGGGAATATTCTCCACATGAAAGAGGGTCAATAGACTCACCCTAAAGAGAGATGTTTTCTGCATGTAGGAAGGCCAATCGACTAACTCGAATGAGAATGTTTTCCACATGTAGGAGGGCCAATCGACTCACTCTGATAGAATGTTTTCCACATGTAGGAGGGCCAATTGACTCACTCTAAAGAGAAGGTTATCCACATGTAGGAGGCCCAATGGACACACTTTGAAGAGAATTTTTTTCTAAATGTAGGAAGGCAAATTGACTCACTCTAATGAGAATGTTTTCCACATGTAGGAGGAACAATTGACTCACTATGAAGAGAAATGTTTTCCACGTGTAGGATGGCCAATCGACTCAATTCAAAGAGATTGTTTTCCGCATGTAGGTGGGCTAATCGACTCACGCTACAGAGCATGTTCTCTGCATGTAAGACGGCCAATCGACTCACCCTAAAGAGCATGTTCTCCGCATTTAGGAGGGCCAATCGACTGACTCTAAAGAGAGATATTTTCTGCGTGTAGGCGGGCCCATCGAATCACTCTAATGAGAGTGTTTTCCACATTTAAGGGGGCCAATCCACTCACCCTAAAGAATGCTTTCCTCATGTAATAGGGCCAATTGACTCACTCTAAAGAGAAAGTTTTCCACATGTAGGAGGGCCAATTCACTCACTCTAAAGAGAATGTTTTCCACAAGTAGTAGGGCCAAACGACTCACTCCAAAGAGAATGCTTTCCACATGTAGGAGGGCCAATCGACTCACTCTGATAGAATGTTTTCCACATGTTGGAGGGCCAATTGACTCACCCTAAAGAGAATGTTTTCCGCATGTAGGAGTGCCAATCGACTCACTCTAAAGAGAATGTTTTCCAGATTTAGGAGGGCCAATTGACACACTCTAAAGAGAAATGTTTTCTACATGTAGGAAGGCCAATTGACTCACTCTAAAGAGAATGTTCTCTGAATGTAGATGGGCAAATCAACTCACTCTAAAGAGAATGTTTTCTACATGTAGGAGGGCCAATTGACTCACTCTAAAGAGAAAGTTTTCTACATGTAGGAGGGCCAATCGACTCAATTGAAAGAGATTGTTTTCCACATGTATGTGGGCCAATCGACTCACCCTACAGAGCATGTTCTATGCATGTAGGACGGCCAATCGACTCACCCTAAAGAGCATGGTCTCCGCATTTAGGAGGGCCAATCGACTCACTCTAAAGAGAGATGTTTTCCACATGTAGGACGGCCAATCGACTCAATTGAAAGAGATTGTTTTCCACATGTAGGTTGGCCAATCGACTCACCCTAAAGAGCATGTTCTATGCATGTAAGACGGCCAATCGAATCACCCTAGAGAGCATGTTCTCCGCATGTAGGAGGGCCAATTGATACACTCTAAAGAGAAATGCTTTCTACATGAAGGAAGGCCAATTGACTCACCCTAAGGAGCATGTTCTCCACATGTAGGAGGGCCATTCGACTCACCCTAAAGGGCATGTTCTCTGCATGTAAGACGGCCAATCGACTCACCCTAAAGAGCATGTTCTGCGCATGTAGGGGGGCCAATCGACCCACCCTAAAGAGAATGTTTTCCGCATGTAGGCGTGCGAATCGACTCACTCTAAAGAGAAAGTTTTCCAAACTTAGCAGGGCCAATTGACACACTCTAAAGAGAAATGTTTTCTACATGTAGGAAGGCCAATTGACTCACTCTAAAGAGAATGTTTTCTGAATGTAGATGGGCCAATCAACTCACTCTAAAGAGAATGTTTTCTACCTGTAGGAGGGCCAATCGACTCAATTGAAAGATTGTTTTCCACATGTAGGTGGGCCAATCGACTCACGCTACAGAGCATGTTCTCTGCATGTAAGACGGCCAATCGACTCACCCTAAAGAGCATGTTCTCCGCATTTAGGAGGGCCAATCGACTGACTCTAAAGAGAGATATTTTCTGCGTGTAGGAGGGCCCATCGAATCACTCTAATGAGAGTGTTTTCCACATTTAAGGGGGCCAATCCACTCACCCTATAGAATGCTTTCCTCATGTAGGAGGGCCAATTGACTCACACTAAAGAGAAAGTTTTCCACATGTAGGAGGGCCAATTCACTCACTCTAAAGAGAATGTTTTCCACAAGTAGTAGGGCCAAACGACTCACTCCAAAGAGAATGCTTTCCACATGTAGGAGGGCCAATCGGCTCACTCTGATAGAATGTTTCCCACATGTTGGAGGGCCAATTGACTCAGCCTAAAGAGAATGTTTTCCAGATTTAGGAGGGCCAATTGACACACTCTAAAGAGAAATGTTTTCTACATGTAGGAAGGCCAATTGACTCACTCTAAAGAGAATGTTCTCTGAATGTAGATGGGCAAATCAACTCACTCTAAAGAGAATGTTTTCTACATGTAGGAGGGCCAATTGACTCACTCTAAAGAGAAAGTTTTCTACATGTAGGAGGGCCAATCGACTCAATTGAAAGAGATTGTTTTCCACATGTATGTGGGCCAATCGACTCACCCTACAGAGCATGTTCTATGCATGTAAGATGGCCAATCGACTCACCCTAAAGAGCATGGTCTCCGCATTTAGGAGGGCCAATCGACTCACTCTAAAGAGAGATGTTTTCCACATGTAGGACGGCCAATCGACTCAATTGAAAGAGATTGTTTTCCACATGTAGGTTGGCCAATCAACTCACCCTAAAGAGCATGTTCTATGTATGTAAGACGGCCAATCGAATCACCCTAGAGAGCATGTTCTCTGCATGTAGGAGTGCCAATCAACTCACTCTAAAGAGAGATGTTTTCTGCGTGTAGGAGGGCCCATCGAATCACTCTAATGAGAGTGTTTTCCACATTTAAGGGAGCCAATCCACTCACCCTAAAGAATGCTTTCCTCATGTAATAGGGCCAATTGACTCACTCTAAAGAGAAAGTTTTCCACATGTAGGAGGGCCAATTCACTCACTCTAAAGAGAATGTTTTCCACAAGTAGTAGGGCCAAACGACTCACTCCAAAGAGAATGCTTTCCACATGTAGGAGGGCCAATCGACTCACTCTGATAGAATGTTTTCCACATGTTGGAGGGCCAATTGACTCACCCTAAAGAGAATGTTTTCCGCATGTAGGAGTGCCAATCGACTCACTCTAAAGAGAATGTTTTCCAGATTTAGGAGGGCCAATTGACACACTCTAAAGAGAAATGTTTTCTACATGTAGGAAGGCCAATTGACTCACTCTAAAGAGAATGTTCTCTGAATGTAGATGGGCAAATCAACTCACTCTAAAGAGAATGTTTTTTACATGTAGGAGGGCCAATTGACTCACTCTAAAGAGAAAGTTTTCTACATGTAGGAGGGCCAATCGACTCAATTGAAAGAGATTGTTTTCCACATGTATGTGGGCCAATCGACTCACCCTACAGAGCATGTTCTATGCATGTAAGACGGCCAATCGACTCACCCTAAATAGCATGGTCTCCGCATTTAGGAGGGCCAATCGACTCACTCTAAAGAGAGATGTTTTCCACATGTAGGACGGCCAATCGACTCACCCTAAAGAGCATGTTCTATGCATGTAAGACGGCCAATCGAATCACCCTAGAGAGCATGTTCTCCGCATGTAGGAGGGCCAATCAACTCACTCTAAAGAGAGATGTTTTCTGCATGTAGGAGGGCCAATCGACTCACTCTGATAGAATGTTTTCCACATGTAGGAGGGCCAATTGATACACTCTAAAGAGAAATGTTTTCTACATGAAGGAAGGCCAATTGACTCACCCTAAGGAGCATGTTCTCCACATGTAGGAGGGCCATTCGACTCACCCTAAAGGGCATGTTCTCTGCATCTAAGACGGCCAATCGATTCACCCTAAAGAGCATGTTCTGCGCATGTAGGGGGGCCAATCGACCCACCCTAAAGAGAATGTTCTCCACATGTAGGCGTGCAAATCGACTCACTCTAAAGAGAAAGTTTTCCAAACTTAGCAGGGCCAATTGACACACTCTAAAGAGAAATGTTTTCTACATGTAGGAAGGCCAATTGACTCACTCTAAAGAGAATGTTTTCTGAATGTAGATGGGCCAATCAACTCACTCTAAAGAGAATGTTTTCTACCTGTAGGAGGGCCAATCGACTCAATTGAAAGATTGTTTTCCACATGTAGGTGGGCCAATCGACTCACCCTACAGAACATGTTCTCTGCATGTAAGACGGCCAATCGACTCACCCTAAAGAGCATGTTCTCCGCATTTAGGAGGGCCAATCGACTGACTCTAAAGAGAGATATTTTCTGCGTGTAGGAGGGCCCATCGAATCACTCTAATGAGAATGTTTTCCACATTTAAGGGGGCCAATCCACTCACCCTAAAGAATGCTTTCCTCATGTAGGAGGGCCAATTGACTCACTCTAAAGAGAAAGTTTTCCACATGTAGGAGGGCCAATTCACTCACTCTAAAGAGAATGTTTTCCACAAGTAGTAGGGCCAAATGACTCACTCCAAAGAGAATGCTTTCCACATGTAGGAGGGCCAATCGACTCACTCTGATAGAATGTTTTCCACATGTTGGAGGGCCAATTGACTCACCCTAAAGAGAATGTTTTCCGCATGTAGGAGTGCCAATCGACTCACTCTAAAGAGAATGTTTTCCAGATTTAGGAGGGCCAATTGACACACTCTAAAGAGAAATGTTTTCTACATGTAGGAAGGCCAATTGACTCACTCTAAAGAGAATGTTCTCTGCATGTAGATGGGCAAATCAACTCACTCTAAAGAGAATGTTTTCTACATGTAGGAGGGCCAATTGACTCACTCTAAAGAGAAAGTTTTCTACATGTAGGAGGGCCAATCGACTCAATTGAAAGAGATTGTTTTCCACATGTATGTGGGCCAATCGACTCACCCTACAGAGCATGTTCTATGCATGTAAGACGGCCAATCGACTCACCCTAAAGAGCATGGTCTCCGCATTTAGGAGGGCCAATCGACTCACTCTAAAGAGAGATGTTTTCCACATGTAGGACGGCCAATCGACTCAATTGAAAGAGATTGTTTTCCACATGTAGGTTGGCCAATCGACTCACCCTAAAGAGCAAGTTCTATGCATGTAAGACGGCCAATCGAATCACCCTAGAGAGCATGTTCTGCTCATGTAGGAGGGCCAATTGACACACTCTAAAGAGAAATGTTTTCTACATGTAGGAAGGCCAATTGACTCACTCTAAAGAGAATGTTTTCTACATGTAGGAGGGCCAATTGACTCACTCTAAAGAGAATGTTTTCTACATGTAGGAGGGCCAATCGACTCAATTGAAAGAGATTGTTTTCCACATGTAAGAGGGCCAATCGACTCACCCTAAAGAGCATGTTCTATGCATATAAGACGGCCAATCGAATCACCCTAGAGAGCATGTTCTCCGCATGTAGGAGGGCCAATCAACTCACTCTAAAGAGAGATTTTTTCTGCATGTAGGAGGGCCCATCGACTCATTCGAATGAGAATGTTTTCCACATGTAGGAAGGCCAATCGACTCACTCTAAAGAGAAAGATTTCCAGATTTAGGAGGGCCAATTGATACACTCTAAAGAGAAATGTTTTCTACATGAAGGAAGGCCAATTGACTCACCCTAAGGAGCATGTTCTCCACATGTAGGAAGGCCAATCGACTCACTCCAAAGAGAATGCTTTCCACATGTAGGAGGACCAATCGACTCACTGTAAAGAGAATATTTTCTGAATGTAGGAGGGCCAATCGACTCACTCTAACGGGAATATTCTCCACATGAAAGAGGGCCAATAGACTCACCCTAAAGAGCATGTTCTCCGCATGTAGGAGGGCCAAACAACTCACTCTAAAGAGAGAAGTTTTCTGCATGTAGGAGGGCCCATCGACTCACTCGAATGAGAATGTTTTCCACATGTAGGAGGGCCAATCGTCTCACTGTACAGAGAATACTTTCTGAATGTAGGAGGGCCAATCGACTCACTCTAACGGGAATATTCTCCACATGAAAGAGGGTCAATAGACTCACCCTAAAGAGAGATGTTTTCTGCATGTAGGAAGGCCAATCGACTAACTCGAATGAGAATGTTTTCCACATGTAGGAGGGCCAATTGACTCATTCTAAAGAGAAGGTTATCCACATGTAGGAGGCCCAATGGACACACTTTGAAGAGAAATTTTTTCTAAATGTAGGAAGGCAAATTGACTCACTCTAATGAGAATGTTTTCCACATGTAGGAGGAACAATTGACTCACTATGAAGAGAAATGTTTTCCACGTGTAGGATGGCCAATCGACTCAATTCAAAGAGATTGTTTTCCGCATGTACGTGGGCCAATCGACTCACGCTACAGAGCATGTTCTCTGCATGTAAGACGGCCAATCGACTCACCCTAAAGAGCATGTTCTCCGCAATTAGGAGGGCCAATCGACTGACTCTAAAGAGAGATATTTTCTGCGTGTAGGAGGGCCCATCGAATCACTCTAATGAGAATGTTTTCCACATTTAAGGGGGCCAATCCACTCACCCTAAAGAATGCTTTCCTCATGTAGGAGGGCCAATTGACTCACTCTAAAGAGAAAGTTTTCCACATGTAGTAGGGCCAATTCACTCACTCTAAAGAGAATGTTTTCCACAAGTAGTAGGGCCAAACGACTCACTCCAAAGAGAATGCTTTCCACATGTAGGAGGACCAATCGACTGAATTGAAAGAGATTGTTTTCCACATGTAGGACGGCCAATCGACTCATCCTAAAGAGCATGTTCTATGCATGTAAGACGGCCAATCGAATCACCCTAAAGAGCATGTTCTCCGCATGTAGGAGGGCCAATCAACTCACTCTAAAGAGAGATTTTTTCCGCATGTAGGAGGGCCCATCGACTCATTCGAATGAGAATGTTTTCCACATGTAGGAGGGCCAATCGGCTCACTCTGATAGTATGTTTTCCACATGTAGGAGGGCCAATTGATACACTCTAAAGAGAAATGTTTTCTACATGAAGGAAGGCCAAATGACTCACCCTAAGGAGCATGTTCTCCACATGTAGGAGGGCCATTCGACTCACCCTAAAGGGCATGTTCTCTGCATGTAAGACGGCCAAGCGACTCAACCGAAAGAGCATGTTCTGCGCATGTAGGAGGGCCAATCGACCCAAGCTAAAGAGAATGTTCTCCGCATGTAGGCGTGCGAATCGACTCACTCTAAAGAGAAAGATTTCCAGATTTAGGAGGGCCAATTGACACACTCTAAAGAGAAATGTTTTCTACATGTAGGAAGGCCAATTGACTCACTCTAAAGAGAATGTTTCCCACAGGTAGGAGGGCCAATCGACTCACTCCAAAGAGAATGCTTTCCACATGTAGGAGGACCAATCGACTCACTGTAAAGAGAATATTTTCTGAATGTAGGAGGGCCAATCGACTCACTCTAACGGGAATATTCTCCACATGAAAGAGGGCCAATAGACTCACCCTAAAGAGCATGTTCTCCGCATGTAGGAGGGCCAATAAACTCACTCTAAAGAGAGATGTTTTCTGCATGTAGGAGGGCCCATCGACTCACTCGAATGAGAATGTTTTCCACATGTAGGAGGGCCAATCGTCTCACTGTAAAGATAATACTTTCTGAATGTAGGAGGGCCAATCGACTCACTCTAACGGGAATATTCTCCACATGAAAGAGGGTCAATAGACTCACCCTAAAGAGAGATGTTTTCTGCATGTAGGAAGGCCAATCGACTAACTCGAATGAGAATGTTTTCCACATGTAGGAGGGCCAATCGACTCACTCTGATAGAATGTTTTCCACATGTAGGAGGGCCAATTGACTCACTCTAAAGAGAAGGTTATCCACATGTAGGAGGCCCAATGGACACACTTTGAAGAGAATTTTCTTCTAAATGTAGGAAGGCAAATTGACTCACTCTAATGAGAATGTTTTCCACATGTAGGAGGAACAATTGACTCACTATGAAGAGAAATGTTTTCCACGTGTAGGATGGCCAATCGACTCAATTCAAAGAGATTGTTTTCCGCATGTACGTGGGCCAATCGACTCACGCTACAGAGCATGTTCTCTGCATGTAAGACGGCCAATCGACTCACCCTAAAGAGCATGTTCTCCGCATTTAGGAGGGCCAATCGACTGACTCTAAAGAGAGATATTTTCTGCGTGTAGGAGGGCCCATCGAATCACTCTAATGAGAATGTTTTCCACATTTAAGGGGGCCAATCCACTCAACCTAAAGAATGCTTTCCTCATGTAGGAGGGCCAATTGACTCACTCTAAAGAGAAAGTTTTCCACATGTAGTAGGGCCAATTCACTCACTCTAAAGAGAATGTTTTCCACAAGTAGTAGGGCCAAACGACTCACTCCAAAGAGAATGCTTTCCACATGTAGGAGGACCAATCGACTGAATTGAAAGAGATTGTTTTCCACATGTAGGAGGGCCAATCGACTCATCCTAAAGAGCATGTTCTATGCATGTAAGACGGCCAATCGAATCACCCTAAAGAGCATGTTCTCCGCATGTAGGAGGGCCAATCAACTCACTCTAAAGAGAGATTTTTTCCGCATGTAGGAGGGCCCATCGACTCATTCGAATGAGAATGTTTTCCACATGTAGGAGGGCCAATCGGCTCACTCTGATAGTATGTTTTCCACATGTAGGAGGGCCAATTGATACACTCTAAAGAGAAATGTTTTCTACATGAAGGAAGGCCAAATGACTCACCCTAAGGAGCATGTTCTCCACATGTAGGAGGGCCATTCGACTCACCCTAAAGGGCATGTTCTCTGCATGTAAGACGGCCAAGCGACTCAACCTAAAGAGCATGTTCTGTGCATGTAGGAGGGCCAATCGACCCAAGCTAAAGAGAATGTTCTCCGCATGTAGGCGTGCGAATCGACTCACTCTAAAGAGAAAGATTTCCAGATTTAGGAGGGCCAATTGACACACTCTAAAGAGAAATGTTTTCTACATGTAGGAAGGCCAATTGACTCACTCTAAAGAGAATGTTTCCCACAGGTAGGAGGGCCAATCGACTCACTCCAAAGAGAATGCTTTCCACATGTAGGAGGACCAATCGACTCACTGTAAAGAGAATATTTTCTGAATGTAGGAGGGCCAATCGACTCACTCTCACGGGAATATTCTCCACATGAAAGAGGGCCAATAGACTCATCCTAAAGAGCATGTTCTCCGCATGTAGGAGGGCCAATAAACTCACTCTAAAGAGAGATGTTTTCTGCATGTAGGAGGGCCCATCGACTCACTCGAATGAGAATGTTTTCCACATGTAGGCGGGCCAATCGTCTCACTGTAAAGATAATACTTTCTGAATGTAGGAGGGCCAATCGACTCACTCTAACGGGAATATTCTCCACATTTAAGAGGGTCAATAGACTCACCCTAAAGAGAGATGTTTTCTGCATGTAGGAAGGCCAATCGACTAACTCGAATGAGAATGTTTTCCACATGTAGGAGGGCCAATCGACTCACTCTGATAGAATGTTTTCCACATGTAGGAGGGCCAATTGACTCACTCTAAAGAGAAGGTTATCCACATGTAGGAGGCCCAATGGACACACTTTGAAGAGAATTTTTTTCTAAATGTAGGAAGGCAAATTGACTCACTCTAATGAGAATGTTTTCCACATGTAGGAGGAACAATTGACTCACTATGAAGAGAAATGTTTTCCACGTGTAGGATGGCCAATCGACTCAATTCAAAGAGATTGTTTTCCGCATGTAGGTGGGCTAATCGACTCACGCTACAGAGCATGTTCTCTGCATGTAAGACGGCCAATCGACTCACCCTAAAGAGCATGTTCTCCGCATTTAGGAGGGCCAATCGACTGACTCTAAAGAGAGATATTTTCTGCGTGTAGGCGGGCCCATCGAATCACTCTAATGAGAGTGTTTTCCACATTTAAGGGGGCCAATCCACTCACCCTAAAGAATGCTTTCCTCATGTAATAGGGCCAATTGACTCACTCTAAAGAGAAAGTTTTCCACATGTAGGAGGGCCAATTCACTCACTCTAAAGAGAATGTTTTCCACAAGTAGTAGGGCCAAACGACTCACTCCAAAGAGAATGCTTTCCACATGTAGGAGGGCCAATCGACTCACTCTGATAGAATGTTTTCCACATGTTGGAGGGCCAATTGACTCACCCTAAAGAGAATGTTTTCCGCATGTAGGAGTGCCAATCGACTCACTCTAAAGAGAATGTTTTCCAGATTTAGGAGGGCCAATTGACACACTCTAAAGAGAAATGTTTTCTACATGTAGGAAGGCCAATTGACTCACTCTAAAGAGAATGTTCTCTGAATGTAGATGGGCAAATCAACTCACTCTAAAGAGAATGTTTTCTACATGTAGGAGGGCCAATTGACTCACTCTAAAGAGAAAGTTTTCTACATGTAGGAGGGCCAATCGACTCAATTGAAAGAGATTGTTTTCCACATGTATGTGGGCCAATCGACTCACCCTACAGAGCATGTTCTATGCATGTAGGACGGCCAATCGACTCACCCTAAAGAGCATGGTCTCCGCATTTAGGAGGGCCAATCGACTCACTCTAAAGAGAGATGTTTTCCACATGTAGGACGGCCAATCGACTCAATTGAAAGAGATTGTTTTCCACATGTAGGTTGGCCAATCGACTCACCCTAAAGAGCATGTTCTATGCATGTAAGACGGCCAATCGAATCACCCTAGAGAGCATGTTCTCCGCATGTAGGAGGGCCAATTGATACACTCTAAAGAGAAATGCTTTCTACATGAAGGAAGGCCAATTGACTCACCCTAAGGAGCATGTTCTCCACATGTAGGAGGGCCATTCGACTCACCCTAAAGGGCATGTTCTCTGCATGTAAGACGGCCAATCGACTCACCCTAAAGAGCATGTTCTGCGCATGTAGGGGGGCCAATCGACCCACCCTAAAGAGAATGTTTTCCGCATGTAGGCGTGCGAATCGACTCACTCTAAAGAGAAAGTTTTCCAAACTTAGCAGGGCCAATTGACACACTCTAAAGAGAAATGTTTTCTACATGTAGGAAGGCCAATTGACTCACTCTAAAGAGAATGTTTTCTGAATGTAGATGGGCCAATCAACTCACTCTAAAGAGAATGTTTTCTACCTGTAGGAGGGCCAATCGACTCAATTGAAAGATTGTTTTCCACATGTAGGTGGGCCAATCGACTCACGCTACAGAGCATGTTCTCTGCATGTAAGACGGCCAATCGACTCACCCTAAAGAGCATGTTCTCCGCATTTAGGAGGGCCAATCGACTGACTCTAAAGAGAGATATTTTCTGCGTGTAGGAGGGCCCATCGAATCACTCTAATGAGAGTGTTTTCCACATTTAAGGGGGCCAATCCACTCACCCTATAGAATGCTTTCCTCATGTAGGAGGGCCAATTGACTCACACTAAAGAGAAAGTTTTCCACATGTAGGAGGGCCAATTCACTCACTCTAAAGAGAATGTTTTCCACAAGTAGTAGGGCCAAACGACTCACTCCAAAGAGAATGCTTTCCACATGTAGGAGGGCCAATCGGCTCACTCTGATAGAATGTTTCCCACATGTTGGAGGGCCAATTGACTCAGCCTAAAGAGAATGTTTTCCAGATTTAGGAGGGCCAATTGACACACTCTAAAGAGAAATGTTTTCTACATGTAGGAAGGCCAATTGACTCACTCTAAAGAGAATGTTCTCTGCATGTAGATGGGCAAATCAACTCACTCTAAAGAGAATGTTTTCTACATGTAGGAGGGCCAATCGACCCAAGCTAAAGAGAATGTTCTCCGCATGTAGGCGTGCGAATCGACTCACTCTAAAGAGAAAGATTTCCAGATTTAGGAGGGCCAATTGACACACTCTAAAGAGAAATGTTTTCTACATGTAGGAAGGCCAATTGACTCACTCTAAAGAGAATGTTTCCCACAGGTAGGAGGGCCAATCGACTCACTCCAAAGAGAATGCTTTCCACATGTAGGAGGACCAATCGACTCACTGTAAAGAGAATATTTTCTGAATGTAGGAGGGCCAATCGACTCACTCTAACGGGAATATTCTCCACATGAAAGAGGGCCAATAGACTCACCCTAAAGAGCATGTTCTCCGCATGTAGGAGGGCCAATAAACTCACTCTAAAGAGAGATGTTTTCTGCATGTAGGAGGGCCCATCGACTCACTCGAATGAGAATGTTTTCCACATGTAGGAGGGCCAATCGTCTCACTGTAAAGATAATACTTTCTGAATGTAGGAGGGCCAATCGACTCACTCTAACGGGAATATTCTCCACATGAAAGAGGGTCAATAGACTCACCCTAAAGAGAGATGTTTTCTGCATGTAGGAAGGCCAATCGACTAACTCGAATGAGAATGTTTTCCACATGTAGGAGGGCCAATCGACTCACTCTGATAGAATGTTTTCCACATGTAGGAGGGCCAATTGACTCACTCTAAAGAGAAGGTTATCCACATGTAGGAGGCCCAATGGACACACTTTGAAGAGAATTTTCTTCTAAATGTAGGAAGGCAAATTGACTCACTCTAATGAGAATGTTTTCCACATGTAGGAGGAACAATTGACTCACTATGAAGAGAAATGTTTTCCACGTGTAGGATGGCCAATCGACTCAATTCAAAGAGATTGTTTTCCGCATGTACGTGGGCCAATCGACTCACGCTACAGAGCATGTTCTCTGCATGTAAGACGGCCAATCGACTCACCCTAAAGAGCATGTTCTCCACATGTAGGAGGGCCAATCGGCTCACTCTGATAGAATGTTTCCCACATGTTGGAGGGCCAATTGACTCAGCCTAAAGAGAATGTTTTCCAGATTTAGGAGGGCCAATTGACACACTCTAAAGAGAAATGTTTTCTACATGTAGGAAGGCCAATTGACTCACTCTAAAGAGAATGTTCTCTGCATGTAGATGGGCAAATCAACTCACTCTAAAGAGAATGTTTTCTACATGTAGGAGGGCCAATCGACCCAAGCTAAAGAGAATGTTCTCCGCATGTAGGCGTGCGAATCGACTCACTCTAAAGAGAAAGATTTCCAGATTTAGGAGGGCCAATTGACACACTCTAAAGAGAAATGTTTTCTACATGTAGGAAGGCCAATTGACTCACTCTAAAGAGAATGTTTCCCACAGGTAGGAGGGCCAATCGACTCACTCCAAAGAGAATGCTTTCCACATGTAGGAGGACCAATCGACTCACTGTAAAGAGAATATTTTCTGAATGTAGGAGGGCCAATCGACTCACTCTAACGGGAATATTCTCCACATGAAAGAGGGCCAATAGACTCACCCTAAAGAGCATGTTCTCCGCATGTAGGAGGGCCAATAAACTCACTCTAAAGAGAGATGTTTTCTGCATGTAGGAGGGCCCATCGACTCACTCGAATGAGAATGTTTTCCACATGTAGGAGGGCCAATCGTCTCACTGTAAAGATAATACTTTCTGAATGTAGGAGGGCCAATCGACTCACTCTAACGGGAATATTCTCCACATGAAAGAGGGTCAATAGACTCACCCTAAAGAGAGATGTTTTCTGCATGTAGGAAGGCCAATCGACTAACTCGAATGAGAATGTTTTCCACATGTAGGAGGGCCAATCGACTCACTCTAAAGAGAAGGTTATCCACATGTAGGAGGCCCAATGGACACACTTTGAAGAGAATTTTCTTCTAAATGTAGGAAGGCAAATTGACTCACTCTAATGAGAATGTTTTCCACATGTAGGAGGAACAATTGACTCACTATGAAGAGAAATGTTTTCCACGTGTAGGATGGCCAATCGACTCAATTCAAAGAGATTGTTTTCCGCATGTACGTGGGCCAATCGACTCACGCTACAGAGCATGTTCTCTGCATGTAAGACGGCCAATCGACTCACCCTAAAGAGCATGTTCTCCGCATTTAGGAGGGCCAATCGACTGACTCTAAAGAGAGATATTTTCTGCGTGTAGGAGGGCCCATCGAATCACTCTAATGAGAATGTTTTCCACATTTAAGGGGGCCAATCCACTCAACCTAAAGAATGCTTTCCTCATGTAGGAGGGCCAATTGACTCACTCTAAAGAGAAAGTTTTCCACATGTAGTAGGGCCAATTCACTCACTCTAAAGAGAATGTTTTCCACAAGTAGTAGGGCCAAACGACTCACTCCAAAGAGAATGCTTTCCACATGTAGGAGGACCAATCGACTGAATTGAAAGAGATTGTTTTCCACATGTAGGAGGGCCAATCGACTCATCCTAAAGAGCATGTTCTATGCATGTAAGACGGCCAATCGAATCACCCTAAAGAGCATGTTCTCCGCATGTAGGAGGGCCAATCAACTCACTCTAAAGAGAGATTTTTTCCGCATGTAGGAGGGCCCATCGACTCATTCGAATGAGAATGTTTTCCACATGTAGGAGGGCCAATCGGCTCACTCTGATAGTATGTTTTCCACATGTAGGAGGGCCAATTGATACACTCTAAAGAGAAATGTTTTCTACATGAAGGAAGGCCAAATGACTCACCCTAAGGAGCATGTTCTCCACATGTAGGAGGGCCATTCGACTCACCCTAAAGGGCATGTTCTCTGCATGTAAGACGGCCAAGCGACTCAACCTAAAGAGCATGTTCTGTGCATGTAGGAGGGCCAATCGACCCAAGCTAAAGAGAATGTTCTCCGCATGTAGGCGTGCGAATCGACTCACTCTAAAGAGAAAGATTTCCAGATTTAGGAGGGCCAATTGACACACTCTAAAGAGAAATGTTTTCTACATGTAGGAAGGCCAATTGACTCACTCTAAAGAGAATGTTTCCCACAGGTAGGAGGGCCAATCGACTCACTCCAAAGAGAATGCTTTCCACATGTAGGAGGACCAATCGACTCACTGTAAAGAGAATATTTTCTGAATGTAGGAGGGCCAATCGACTCACTCTCACGGGAATATTCTCCACATGAAAGAGGGCCAATAGACTCATCCTAAAGAGCATGTTCTCCGCATGTAGGAGGGCCAATAAACTCACTCTAAAGAGAGATGTTTTCTGCATGTAGGAGGGCCCATCGACTCACTCGAATGAGAATGTTTTCCACATGTAGGCGGGCCAATCGTCTCACTGTAAAGATAATACTTTCTGAATGTAGGAGGGCCAATCGACTCACTCTAACGGGAATATTCTCCACATGAAAGAGGGTCAATAGACTCACCCTAAAGAGAGATGTTTTCTGCATGTAGGAAGGCCAATCGACTAACTCGAATGAGAATGTTTTCCACATGTAGGAGGGCCAATCGACTCACTCTGATAGAATGTTTTCCACATGTAGGAGGGCCAATTGACTCACTCTAAAGAGAAGGTTATCCACATGTAGGAGGCCCAATGGACACACTTTGAAGAGAATTTTTTTCTAAATGTAGGAAGGCAAATTGACTCACTCTAATGAGAATGTTTTCCACATGTAGGAGGAACAATTGACTCACTATGAAGAGAAATGTTTTCCACGTGTAGGATGGCCAATCGACTCAATTCAAAGAGATTGTTTTCCGCATGTAGGTGGGCTAATCGACTCACGCTACAGAGCATGTTCTCTGCATGTAAGACGGCCAATCGACTCACCCTAAAGAGCATGTTCTCCGCATTTAGGAGGGCCAATCGACTGACTCTAAAGAGAGATATTTTCTGCGTGTAGGCGGGCCCATCGAATCACTCTAATGAGAGTGTTTTCCACATTTAAGGGGGCCAATCCACTCACCCTAAAGAATGCTTTCCTCATGTAATAGGGCCAATTGACTCACTCTAAAGAGAAAGTTTTCCACATGTAGGAGGGCCAATTCACTCACTCTAAAGAGAATGTTTTCCACAAGTAGTAGGGCCAAACGACTCACTCCAAAGAGAATGCTTTCCACATGTAGGAGGGCCAATCGACTCACTCTGATAGAATGTTTTCCACATGTTGGAGGGCCAATTGACTCACCCTAAAGAGAATGTTTTCCGCATGTAGGAGTGCCAATCGACTCACTCTAAAGAGAATGTTTTCCAGATTTAGGAGGGCCAATTGACACACTCTAAAGAGAAATGTTTTCTACATGTAGGAAGGCCAATTGACTCACTCTAAAGAGAATGTTCTCTGAATGTAGATGGGCAAATCAACTCACTCTAAAGAGAATGTTTTCTACATGTAGGAGGGCCAATTGACTCACTCTAAAGAGAAAGTTTTCTACATGTAGGAGGGCCAATCGACTCAATTGAAAGAGATTGTTTTCCACATGTATGTGGGCCAATCGACTCACCCTACAGAGCATGTTCTATGCATGTAGGACGGCCAATCGACTCACCCTAAAGAGCATGGTCTCCGCATTTAGGAGGGCCAATCGACTCACTCTAAAGAGAGATGTTTTCCACATGTAGGACGGCCAATCGACTCAATTGAAAGAGATTGTTTTCCACATGTAGGTTGGCCAATCGACTCACCCTAAAGAGCATGTTCTATGCATGTAAGACGGCCAATCGAATCACCCTAGAGAGCATGTTCTCCGCATGTAGGAGGGCCAATTGATACACTCTAAAGAGAAATGCTTTCTACATGAAGGAAGGCCAATTGACTCACCCTAAGGAGCATGTTCTCCACATGTAGGAGGGCCATTCGACTCACCCTAAAGGGCATGTTCTCTGCATGTAAGACGGCCAATCGACTCACCCTAAAGAGCATGTTCTGCGCATGTAGGGGGGCCAATCGACCCACCCTAAAGAGAATGTTTTCCGCATGTAGGCGTGCGAATCGACTCACTCTAAAGAGAAAGTTTTCCAAACTTAGCAGGGCCAATTGACACACTCTAAAGAGAAATGTTTTCTACATGTAGGAAGGCCAATTGACTCACTCTAAAGAGAATGTTTTCTGAATGTAGATGGGCCAATCAACTCACTCTAAAGAGAATGTTTTCTACCTGTAGGAGGGCCAATCGACTCAATTGAAAGATTGTTTTCCACATGTAGGTGGGCCAATCGACTCACGCTACAGAGCATGTTCTCTGCATGTAAGACGGCCAATCGACTCACCCTAAAGAGCATGTTCTCCGCATTTAGGAGGGCCAATCGACTGACTCTAAAGAGAGATATTTTCTGCGTGTAGGAGGGCCCATCGAATCACTCTAATGAGAGTGTTTTCCACATTTAAGGGGGCCAATCCACTCACCCTATAGAATGCTTTCCTCATGTAGGAGGGCCAATTGACTCTCACTAAAGAGAAAGTTTTCCACATGTAGGAGGGCCAATTCACTCACTCTAAAGAGAATGTTTTCCACAAGTAGTAGGGCCAAACGACTCACTCCAAAGAGAATGCTTTCCACATGTAGGAGGGCCAATCGGCTCACTCTGATAGAATGTTTCCCACATGTTGGAGGGCCAATTGACTCAGCCTAAAGAGAATGTTTTCCAGATTTAGGAGGGCCAATTGACACACTCTAAAGAGAAATGTTTTCTACATGTAGGAAGGCCAATTGACTCACTCTAAAGAGAATGTTCTCTGCATGTAGATGGGCAAATCAACTCACTCTAAAGAGAATGTTTTCTACATGTAGGAGGGCCAATTGACTCACTCTAAAGAGAAAGTTTTCTACATGTAGGAGGGCCAATCGACTCAATTGAAAGAGATTGTTTTCCACATGTATGTGGGCCAATCGACTCACCCTACAGAGCATGTTCTATGCATGTAAGACGGCCAATCGACTCACCCTAAAGAGCATGGTCTCCGCATTTAGGAGGGCCAATCGACTCACTCTAAAGAGAGATGTTTTCGACATGTAGGACGGCCAATCGACTCAATTGAAAGAGATTGTTTTCCACATGTAGGTTGGCCAATCGACTCACCCTAAAGAGCATGTTCTATGCATGTAAGACGGCCAATCGAATCACCCTAGAGAGCATGTTCTCCGCATGTAGGAGGGCCAATCAACTCACTCTAAAGAGAGATGTTTTCTGCATGTAGGAGGGCCAATCGACTCACTCTGATAGAATGTTTTCCACATGTAGGCGGGCGAATTGATACACTCTAAAGAGAAATGTTTTCTACATGAAGGAAGGCCAATTGACTCACCCTAAGGAGCATGTTCTCCACATGTAGGAGGGCCATTCGACTCACCCTAAAGGGCATGTTCTCTGCATGTAAGACGGCCAATCGACTCACCCTAAAGAGCATGTTCTGCGCATGTAGGGGGGCCAATCGACCCACCCTAAAGAGAATGTTCTCCACATGTAGGCGTGCGAATCGACTCACTCTAAAGAGAAAGTTTTCCAAACTTAGCAGGGCCAATTGACACACTCTAAAGAGAAATGTTTTCTACATGTAGGAAGGCCAATTGACTCACTCTAAAGAGAATGTTTTCTGAATGTAGATGGGCCAATCAACTCACTCTAAAGAGAATGTTTTCTACCTGTAGGAGGGCCAATCGACTCAATTGAAAGATTGTTCTCCGCATTTAGGAGGGCCAATCGACTGATTCTAAAGAGAGATATTTTCTGCGTGTAGGAGCTCCCATCGAATCACTCTAATGAGAGTGTTTTCCACATTTAAGGGGGCCAATCCACTCACCCTACAGAATGTTTTCCACATGTTGGAGGGCCAATTGACTCACCCTAAAGAGAATGTTTTCCGCATGTAGGAGGGCCAATAAACTCACTCTAAAGAGAGATGTTTTCTGCATGTAGGAGGGCCCATCGACTCACTCGAATGAGAATGTTTTCCACATGTAGGAGGGCCAATCGTCTCACTGTAAAGATAATACTTTCTGAATGTAGGAGGGCCAATCGACTCACTCTAACGGGAATATTCTCCACATGAAAGAGGGTCAATAGACTCACCCTAAAGAGAGATGTTTTCTGCATGTAGGAAGGCCAATCGACTAACTCGAATGAGAATGTTTTCCACATGTAGGAGGGCCAATCGACTCACTCTGATAGAATGTTTTCCACATGTAGGAGGGCCAATTGACTCACTCTAAAGAGAAGGTTATCCACATGTAGGAGGCCCAATGGACACACTTTGAAGAGAATTTTTTTCTAAATGTAGGAAGGCAAATTGACTCACTCTAATGAGAATGTTTTCCACATGTAGGAGGAACAATTGACTCACTATGAAGAGAAATGTTTTCCACGTGTAGGATGGCCAATCGACTCAATTCAAAGAGATTGTTTTCCGCATGTAGGTGGGCTAATCGACTCACGCTACAGAGCATGTTCTCTGCATGTAAGACGGCCAATCGACTCACCCTAAAGAGCATGTTCTCCGCATTTAGGAGGGCCAATCGACTGACTCTAAAGAGAGATATTTTCTGCGTGTAGGCGGGCCCATCGAATCACTCTAATGAGAGTGTTTTCCACATTTAAGGGGGCCAATCCACTCACCCTAAAGAATGCTTTCCTCATGTAATAGGGCCAATTGACTCACTCTAAAGAGAAAGTTTTCCACATGTAGGAGGGCCAATTCACTCACTCTAAAGAGAATGTTTTCCACAAGTAGTAGGGCCAAACGACTCACTCCAAAGAGAATGCTTTCCACATGTAGGAGGGCCAATCGACTCACTCTGATAGAATGTTTTCCACATGTTGGAGGGCCAATTGACTCACCCTAAAGAGAATGTTTTCCGCATGTAGGAGTGCCAATCGACTCACTCTAAAGAGAATGTTTTCCAGATTTAGGAGGGCCAATTGACACACTCTAAAGAGAAATGTTTTCTACATGTAGGAAGGCCAATTGACTCACTCTAAAGAGAATGTTCTCTGAATGTAGATGGGCAAATCAACTCACTCTAAAGAGAATGTTTTCTACATGTAGGAGGGCCAATTGACTCACTCTAAAGAGAAAGTTTTCTACATGTAGGAGGGCCAATCGACTCAATTGAAAGAGATTGTTTTCCACATGTATGTGGGCCAATCGACTCACCCTACAGAGCATGTTCTATGCATGTAGGACGGCCAATCGACTCACCCTAAAGAGCATGGTCTCCGCATTTAGGAGGGCCAATCGACTCACTCTAAAGAGAGATGTTTTCCACATGTAGGACGGCCAATCGACTCAATTGAAAGAGATTGTTTTCCACATGTAGGTTGGCCAATCGACTCACCCTAAAGAGCATGTTCTATGCATGTAAGACGGCCAATCGAATCACCCTAGAGAGCATGTTCTCCGCATGTAGGAGGGCCAATTGATACACTCTAAAGAGAAATGCTTTCTACATGAAGGAAGGCCAATTGACTCACCCTAAGGAGCATGTTCTCCACATGTAGGAGGGCCATTCGACTCACCCTAAAGGGCATGTTCTCTGCATGTAAGACGGCCAATCGACTCACCCTAAAGAGCATGTTCTGCGCATGTAGGGGGGCCAATCGACCCACCCTAAAGAGAATGTTTTCCGCATGTAGGCGTGCGAATCGACTCACTCTAAAGAGAAAGTTTTCCAAACTTAGCAGGGCCAATTGACACACTCTAAAGAGAAATGTTTTCTACATGTAGGAAGGCCAATTGACTCACTCTAAAGAGAATGTTTTCTGAATGTAGATGGGCCAATCAACTCACTCTAAAGAGAATGTTTTCTACCTGTAGGAGGGCCAATCGACTCAATTGAAAGATTGTTTTCCACATGTAGGTGGGCCAATCGACTCACGCTACAGAGCATGTTCTCTGCATGTAAGACGGCCAATCGACTCACCCTAAAGAGCATGTTCTCCGCATTTAGGAGGGCCAATCGACTGACTCTAAAGAGAGATATTTTCTGCGTGTAGGAGGGCCCATCGAATCACTCTAATGAGAGTGTTTTCCACATTTAAGGGGGCCAATCCACTCACCCTATAGAATGCTTTCCTCATGTAGGAGGGCCAATTGACTCACTCTAAAGAGAAAGTTTTCCACATGTAGGAGGGCCAATTCACTCACTCTAAAGAGAATGTTTTCCACATGTAGGAGGGCCAAACGACTCACTCCAAAGAGAATGCTTTCCACATGTAGGAGGGCCAATCGGCTCACTCTGATAGAATGTTTCCCACATGTTGGAGGGCCAATTGACTCAGCCTAAAGAGAATGTTTTCCAGATTTAGGAGGGCCAATTGACACACTCTAAAGAGAAATGTTTTCTACATGTAGGAAGGCCAATTGACTCACTCTAAAGAGAATGTTCTCTGAATGTAGATGGGCAAATCAACTCACTCTAAAGAGAATGTTTTCTACATGTAGGAGGGCCAATTGACTCACTCTAAAGAGAAAGTTTTCTACATGTAGGAGGGCCAATCGACTCAATTGAAAGAGATTGTTTTCCACATGTATGTGGGCCAATCGACTCACCCTACAGAGCATGTTCTATGCATGTAAGACGGCCAATCGACTCACCCTAAAGAGCATGGTCTCCGCATTTAGGAGGGCCAATCGACTCACTCTAAAGAGAGATGTTTTCGACATGTAGGACGGCCAATCGACTCAATTGAAAGAGATTGTTTTCCACATGTAGGTTGGCCAATCGACTCACCCTAAAGAGCATGTTCTATGCATGTAAGACGGCCAATCGAATCACCCTAGAGAGCATGTTCTCTGCATGTAGGAGTGCCAATCAACTCACTCTAAAGAGAGATGTTTTCTGCCTGTAGGAGGGCCCATCGAATCACTCTAATGAGAGTGTTTTCCACATTTAAGGGAGCCAATCCACTCACCCTAAAGAATGCTTTCCTCATGTAATAGGGCCAATTGACTCACTCTAAAGAGAAAGTTTTCCACATGTAGGAGGGCCAATTCACTCACTCTAAAGAGAATGTTTTCCACAAGTAGTAGGGCCAAACGACTCACTCCAAAGAGAATGCTTTCCACATGTAGGAGGGCCAATCGACTCACTCTGATAGAATGTTTTCCACATGTTGGAGGGCCAATTGACTCACCCTAAAGAGAATGTTTTCCGCATGTAGGAGTGCCAATCGACTCACTCTAAAGAGAATGTTTTCCAGATTTAGGAGGGCCAATTGACACACTCTAAAGAGAAATGTTTTCTACATGTAGGAAGGCCAATTGACTCACTCTAAAGAGAATGTTCTCTGAATGTAGATGGGCAAATCAACTCACTCTAAAGAGAATGTTTTTTACATGTAGGAGGGCCAATTGACTCACTCTAAAGAGAAAGTTTTCTACATGTAGGAGGGCCAATCGACTCAATTGAAAGAGATTGTTTTCCACATGTATGTGGGCCAATCGACTCACCCTACAGAGCATGTTCTATGCATGTAAGACGGCCAATCGACTCACCCTAAATAGCATGGTCTCCGCATTTAGGAGGGCCAATCGACTCACTCTAAAGAGAGATGTTTTCCACATGTAGGACGGCCAATCGACTCACCCTAAAGAGCATGTTCTATGCATGTAAGACGGCCAATCGAATCACCCTAGAGAGCATGTTCTCCGCATGTAGGAGGGCCAATCAACTCACTCTAAAGAGAGATGTTTTCTGCATGTAGGAGGGCCAATCGACTCACTCTGATAGAATGTTTTCCACATGTAGGAGGGCCAATTGATACACTCTAAAGAGAAATGTTTTCTACATGAAGGAAGGCCAATTGACTCACCCTAAGGAGCATGTTCTCCACATGTAGGAGGGCCATTCGACTCACCCTAAAGGGCATGTTCTCTGCATCTAAGACGGCCAATCGACTCACCCTAAAGAGCATGTTCTGCGCATGTAGGGGGGCCAATCGACCCACCCTAAAGAGAATGTTCTCCACATGTAGGCGTGCAAATCGACTCACTCTAAAGAGAAAGTTTTCCAAACTTAGCAGGGCCAATTGACACACTCTAAAGAGAAATGTTTTCTACATGTAGGAAGGCCAATTGACTCACTCTAAAGAGAATGTTTTCTGAATGTAGATGGGCCAATCAACTCACTCTAAAGAGAATGTTTTCTACCTGTAGGAGGGCCAATCGACTCAATTGAAAGATTGTTTTCCACATGTAGGTGGGCCAATCGACTCACCCTACAGAACATGTTCTCTGCATGTAAGACGGCCAATCGACTCACCCTAAAGAGCATGTTCTCCGCATTTAGGAGGGCCAATCGACTGACTCTAAAGAGAGATATTTTCTGCGTGTAGGAGGGCCCATCGAATCACTCTAATGAGAATGTTTTCCACATTTAAGGGGGCCAATCCACTCACCCTAAAGAATGCTTTCCTCATGTAGGAGGGCCAATTGACTCACTCTAAAGAGAAAGTTTTCCACATGTAGGAGGGCCAATTCACTCACTCTAAAGAGAATGTTTTCCACAAGTAGTAGGGCCAAATGACTCACTCCAAAGAGAATGCTTTCCACATGTAGGAGGGCCAATCGACTCACTCTGATAGAATGTTTTCCACATGTTGGAGGGCCAATTGACTCACCCTAAAGAGAATGTTTTCCGCATGTAGGAGTGCCAATCGACTCACTCTAAAGAGAATGTTTTCCAGATTTAGGAGGGCCAATTGACACACTCTAAAGAGAAATGTTTTCTACATGTAGGAAGGCCAATTGACTCACTCTAAAGAGAATGTTCTCTGCATGTAGATGGGCAAATCAACTCACTCTAAAGAGAATGTTTTCTACATGTAGGAGGGCCAATTGACTCACTCTAAAGAGAAAGTTTTCTACATGTAGGAGGGCCAATCGACTCAATTGAAAGAGATTGTTTTCCACATGTATGTGGGCCAATCGACTCACCCTACAGAGCATGTTCTATGCATGTAAGACGGCCAATCGACTCACCCTAAAGAGCATGGTCTCCGCATTTAGGAGGGCCAATCGACTCACTCTAAAGAGAGATGTTTTCGACATGTAGGACGGCCAATCGACTCAATTGAAAGAGATTGTTTTCCACATGTAGGTTGGCCAATCGACTCACCCTAAAGAGCATGTTCTATGCATGTAAGACGGCCAATCGAATCACCCTAGAGAGCATGTTCTCCGCATGTAGGAGGGCCAATCAACTCACTCTAAAGAGAGATGTTTTCTGCATGTAGGAGGGCCAATCGACTCACTCTGATAGAATGTTTTCCACATGTAGGCGGGCGAATTGATACACTCTAAAGAGAAATGTTTTCTACATGAAGGAAGGCCAATTGACTCACCCTAAGGAGCATGTTCTCCACATGTAGGAGGGCCATTCGACTCACCCTAAAGGGCATGTTCTCTGCATGTAAGACGGCCAATCGACTCACCCTAAAGAGCATGTTCTGCGCATGTAGGGGGGCCAATCGACCCACCCTAAAGAGAATGTTCTCCACATGTAGGCGTGCGAATCGACTCACTCTAAAGAGAAAGTTTTCCAAACTTAGCAGGGCCAATTGACACACTCTAAAGAGAAATGTTATCTACATGTAGGAAGGCCAATTGACTCACTCTAAAGAGAATGTTTTCTGAATGTAGATGGGCCAATCAACTCACTCTAAAGAGAATGTTTTCTACCTGTAGGAGGGCCAATCGACTCAATTGAAAGATTGTTCTCCGCATTTAGGAGGGCCAATCGACTGACTCTAAAGAGAGATATTTTCTGCGTGTAGGAGCTCCCATCGAATCACTCTAATGAGAGTGTTTTCCACATTTAAGGGGGCCAATCCACTCACCCTACAGAATGTTTTCCACATGTTGGAGGGCCAATTGACTCACCCTAAAGAGAATGTTTTCCGCATGTAGGAGTGCCAATCGATACACTCTAAAGAGAATGTTTTCCAGATTTAGGAGGGCCAATTGACACACTCTAAAGAGAAATGTTTTCTACATGTAGGAAGGCCAATTGACTCACTCTAAAGAGAAAGTTTTCTACATGTAGGAGGGACAATCGACTCAATTGAAAGAGATTGTTTTCCACATGTATGTGGGCCAATCGACTCACCCTATAGAATGCTTTCCTCATGTAGGAGGGCCAATTGACTCACTCTAAAGAGAAAGTTTTCCACATATAGGAGGGCCAATTCACTCACTCTAAAGAGAATGTTTTCCACAAGTAGTAGGGCCAAACGACTCACTCCAAAGAGAATGCTTTCCACATGTAGGAGGGCCAATCGGCTCACTCTGATAGAATGTTTCCCACATGTTGGAGGGCCAATTGACTCAGCCTAAAGACAATGTTTTCCAGATTTAGGAGGGCCAATTGACACACTCTAAAGAGAAATGTTTTCTACATGTAGGAAGGCCAATTGACTCACTCTAAAGAGAATGTTCTCTGAATGTAGATGGGCAAATCAACTCACTCTAAAGAGAATGTTTTCTACATGTAGGAGGGCCAATTGACTCACTCTAAAGAGAAAGTTTTCTACATGTAGGAGGGCCAATCGACTCAATTGAAAGAGATTGTTTTCCACATGTATGTGGGCCAATCGACTCACCCTACAGAGCATGTTCTATGCATGTAAGACGGCCAATCGACTTACCCTAAAGAGCATGGTCTCCGCATTTAGGAGGGCCAATCGACTCACTCTAAAGAGAGATGTTTTCCACATGTAGGATGGCCAATCGACTCAATTGAAAGAGATTGTTTTCCACATGTAGGTTGGCCAATCGACTCACCCTAAAGAGCATGTTCTATGCATGTAAGACGGCCAATCGAATCACCCTAGAGAGCATGTTCTCCGCATGTAGGAGTGCCAATCAACTCACTCTAAAGAGAGATGTTTTCTGCGTGTAGGAGGGCCCATCGAATCACTCTAATGAGAGTGTTTTCCACATTTAAGGGAGCCAATCCACTCACCCTAAAGAATGCTTTCCTCATGTAATAGGGCCAATTGACTCACTCTAAAGAGAAAGTTTTCCACATGTAGGAGGGCCAATTCACTCACTCTAAAGAGAATGTTTTCCACAAGTAGTAGGGCCAAACGACTCACTCCAAAGAGAATGCTTTCCACATGTAGGAGGGCCAATCGACTCACTCTGATAGAATGTTTTCCACATGTTGGAGGGCCAATTGACTCACCCTAAAGAGAATGTTTTCCGCATGTAGGAGTGCCAATCGACTCACTCTAAAGAGAATGTTTTCCAGATTTAGGAGGGCCAATTGACACACTCTAAAGAGAAATGTTTTCTACATGTAGGAAGGCCAATTGACTCACTCTAAAGAGAATGTTCTCTGAATGTAGATGGGCAAATCAACTCACTCTAAAGAGAATGTTTTTTACATGTAGGAGGGCCAATTGACTCACTCTAAAGAGAAAGTTTTCTACATGTAGGAGGGCCAATCGACTCAATTGAAAGAGATTGTTTTCCACATGTATGTGGGCCAATCGACTCACCCTACAGAGCATGTTCTATGCATGTAAGACGGCCAATCGACTCACCCTAAAGAGCATGGTCTCCGCATTTAGGAGGGCCAATCGACTCACTCTAAAGAGAGATGTTTTCCACATGTAGGACGGCCAATCGACTCACCCTAAAGAGCATGTTCTATGCATGTAAGACGGCCAATCGAATCACCCTAGAGAGCATGTTCTCCGCATGTAGGAGGGCCAATCAACTCACTCTAAAGAGAGATGTTTTCTGCATGTAGGAGGGCCAATCGACTCACTCTGATAGAATGTTTTCCACATGTAGGAGGGCCAATTGATACACTCTAAAGAGAAATGTTTTCTACATGAAGGAAGGCCAATTGACTCACCCTAAGGAGCATGTTCTCCACATGTAGGAGGGCCATTCGACTCACCCTAAAGGGCATGTTCTCTGCATCTAAGACGGCCAATCGACTCACCCTAAAGAGCATGTTCTGCGCATGTAGGGGGGCCAATCGACCCACCCTAAAGAGAATGTTCTCCACATGTAGGCGTGCAAATCGACTCACTCTAAAGAGAAAGTTTTCCAAACTTAGCAGGGCCAATTGACACACTCTAAAGAGAAATGTTTTCTACATGTAGGAAGGCCAATTGACTCACTCTAAAGAGAATGTTTTCTGAATGTAGATGGGCCAATCAACTCACTCTAAAGAGAATGTTTTCTACCTGTAGGAGGGCCAATCGACTCAATTGAAAGATTGTTTTCCACATGTAGGTGGGCCAATCGACTCACCCTACAGAACATGTTCTCTGCATGTAAGACGGCCAATCGACTCACCCTAAAGAGCATGTTCTCCGCATTTAGGAGGGCCAATCGACTGACTCTAAAGAGAGATATTTTCTGCGTGTAGGAGGGCCCATCGAATCACTCTAATGAGAATGTTTTCCACATTTAAGGGGGCCAATCCACTCACCCTAAAGAATGCTTTCCTCATGTAGGAAGGCCAATTGACTCACTCTAAAGAGAAAGTTTTCCACATGTAGGAGGGCCAATTCACTCACTCTAAAGAGAATGTTTTCCACAAGTAGTAGGGCCAAACGACTCACTCCAAAGAGAATGCTTTCCACATGTAGGAGGGCCAATCGACTCACTCTGATAGAATGTTTTCCACATGTTGGAGGGCCAATTGACTCACCCTAAAGAGAATGTTTTCCGCATGTAGGAGTGCCAATCGACTCACTCTAAAGAGAATGTTTTCCAGATTTAGGAGGGCCAATTGACACACTCTAAAGAGAAATGTTTTCTACATGTAGGAAGGCCAATTGACTCACTCTAAAGAGAATGTTCTCTGCATGTAGATGGGCAAATCAACTCACTCTAAAGAGAATGTTTTCTACATGTAGGAGGGCCAATTGACTCACTCTAAAGAGAAAGTTTTCTACATGTAGGAGGGCCAATCGACTCAATTGAAAGAGATTGTTTTCCACATGTATGTGGGCCAATCGACTCACCCTACAGAGCATGTTCTATGCATGTAAGACGGCCAATCGACTCACCCTAAAGAGCATGGTCTCCGCATTTAGGAGGGCCAATCGACTCACTCTAAAGAGAGATGTTTTCCACATGTAGGACGGCCAATCGACTCAATTGAAAGAGATTGTTTTCCACATGTAGGTTGGCCAATCGACTCACCCTAAAGAGCATGTTCTATGCATGTAAGACGGCCAATCGAATCACCCTAGAGAGCATGTTCTCCGCATGTAGGAGGGCCAATCAACTCACTCTAAAGAGAGATGTTTTCTGCATGTAGGAGGGCCAATCGACTCACTCTGATAGAATGTTTTCCACATGTAGGCGGGCGAATTGATACACTCTAAAGAGAAATGTTTTCTACATGAAGGAAGGCCAATTGACTCACCCTAAGGAGCATGTTCTCCACATGTAGGAGGGCCATTCGACTCACCCTAAAGGGCATGTTCTCTGCATGTAAGACGGCCAATCGACTCACCCTAAAGAGCATGTTCTGCGCATGTAGGGGGGCCAATCGACCCACCCTAAAGAGAATGTTCTCCACATGTAGGCGTGCGAATCGACTCACTCTAAAGAGAAAGTTTTCCAAACTTAGCAGGGCCAATTGACACACTCTAAAGAGAAATGTTTTCTACATGTAGGAAGGCCAATTGACTCACTCTAAAGAGAATGTTTTCTGAATGTAGATGGGCCAATCAACTCACTCTAAAGAGAATGTTTTCTACCTGTAGGAGGGCCAATCGACTCAATTGAAAGATTGTTTTCCACATGTAGGTGGGCCAATCGACTCACCCTACAGAACATGTTCTCTGCATGTAAGACGGCCAATCGACTCACCCTAAAGAGCATGTTCTCCGCATTTAGGAGGGCCAATCGACTGACTCTAAAGAGAGATATTTTCTGCGTGTAGGAGGGCCCATCGAATCACTCTAATGAGAATGTTTTCCACATTTAAGGGGGCCAATCCACTCACCCTAAAGAATGCTTTCCTCATGTAGGAGGGCCAATTGACTCACTCTAAAGAGAAAGTTTTCCACATGTAGGAGGGCCAATTCACTCACTCTAAAGAGAATGTTTTCCACAAGTAGTAGGGCCAAACGACTCACTCCAAAGAGAATGCTTTCCACATGTAGGAGGGCCAATCGACTCACTCTGATAGAATGTTTTCCACATGTTGGAGGGCCAATTGACTCACCCTAAAGAGAATGTTTTCCGCATGTAGGAGTGCCAATCGACTCACTCTAAAGAGAATGTTTTCCAGATTTAGGAGGGCCAATTGACACACTCTAAAGAGAAATGTTTTCTACATGTAGGAAGGCCAATTGACTCACTCTAAAGAGAATGTTCTCTGCATGTAGATGGGCAAATCAACTCACTCTAAAGAGAATGTTTTCTACATGTAGGAGGGCCAATTGACTCACTCTAAAGAGAAAGTTTTCTACATGTAGGAGGGCCAATCGACTCAATTGAAAGAGATTGTTTTCCACATGTATGTGGGCCAATCGACTCACCCTACAGAGCATGTTCTATGCATGTAAGACGGCCAATCGACTCACCCTAAAGAGCATGGTCTCCGCATTTAGGAGGGCCAATCGACTCACTCTAAAGAGAGATGTTTTCCACATGTAGGACGGCCAATCGACTCAATTGAAAGAGATTGTTTTCCACATGTAGGTTGGCCAATCGACTCACCCTAAAGAGCATGTTCTATGCATGTAAGACGGCCAATCGAATCACCCTAGAGAGCATGTTCTCCGCATGTAGGAGGGCCAATCAACTCACTCTAAAGAGAGATGTTTTCTGCATGTAGGAGGGCCAATCGACTCACTCTGATAGAATGTTTTCCACATGTAGGCGGGCGAATTGATACACTCTAAAGAGAAATGTTTTCTACATGAAGGAAGGCCAATTGACTCACCCTAAGGAGCATGTTCTCCACATGTAGGAGGGCCATTCGACTCACCCTAAAGGGCATGTTCTCTGCATGTAAGACGGCCAATCGACTCACCCTAAAGAGCATGTTCTGCGCATGTAGGGGGGCCAATCGACCCACCCTAAAGAGAATGTTCTCCACATGTAGGCGTGCGAATCGACTCACTCTAAAGAGAAAGTTTTCCAAACTTAGCAGGGCCAATTGACACACTCTAAAGAGAAATGTTTTCTACATGTAGGAGGGCCAATTGACTCACTCTAAAGAGAATGTTTTCTGAATGTAGGAGGGCCAATCGACTCAATTGAAAGAGATTGTTTTCCACATGTATGTGGGCCAATCGACTCACCCTACAGAGCATGTTCTATGCATGTAAGACGGCCAATCGACTCACCCTAAAGAGCATGGTCTCCGCATTTAGGAGGGCCAATCGACTCACTCTAAAGAGAGATGTTTTCCACATGTAGGACGGCCAATCGACTCAATTGAAAGAGATTGTTTTCCACATGTAGGTTGGCCAATCGACTCACCCTAAAGAGCATGTTCTATGCATGTAAGACGGCCAATCGAATCACCCTAGAGAGCATGTTCTCCGCATGTAGGAGGGCCAATCAACTCACTCTAAAGAGAGATGTTTTCTGCATGTAGGAGGGCCAATCGACTCACTCTGATAGAATGTTTTCCACATGTAGGCGGGCGAATTGATACACTCTAAAGAGAAATGTTTTCTACATGAAGGAAGGCCAATTGACTCACCCTAAGGAGCATGTTCTCCACATGTAGGAGGGCCATTCGACTCACCCTAAAGGGCATGTTCTCTGAATGTAAGACGGCCAATCGACTCACCCTAAAGAGCATGTTCTGCGCATGTAGGTGGGCAAATCGACCCACCCTAAAGAGAATGTTCTCCACATGTAGGCGTGCGAATCGACTCACTCTAAAGAGAAAGTTTTCCAAACTTAGCAGGGCCAATTGACACACTCTAAAGAGAAATGTTTTCTACATGTAGGAAGGCCAATTGACTCACTCTAAAGAGAATGTTTTCTGAATGTAGATGGGCCAATCAACTCACTCTAAAGAGAATGTTTTCTACCTGTAGGAGGGCCAATCGACTCAATTGAAAGATTGTTTTCCACATGTAGGTGGGCCAATCGACTCACCCTACAGAACATGTTCTCTGCATGTAAGACGGCCAATCGACTCACCCTAAAGAGCATGTTCTCCGCATTTAGGAGGGCCAATCGACTGACTCTAAAGAGAGATATTTTCTGCGTGTAGGAGGGCCCATCGAATCACTCTAATGAGAATGTTTTCCACATTTAAGGGGGCCAATCCACTCACCCTAAAGAATGCTTTCCTCATGTAGGAGGGCCAATTGACTCACTCTAAAGAGAAAGTTTTCCACATGTAGGAGGGCCAATTCACTCACTCTAAAGAGAATGTTTTCCACAAGTAGTAGGGCCAAACGACTCACTCCAAAGAGAATGCTTTCCACATGTAGGAGGGCCAATCGACTCACTCTGATAGAATGTTTTCCACATGTTGGAGGGCCAATTGACTCACCCTAAAGAGAATGTTTTCCGCATGTAGGAGTGCCAATCGACTCACTCTAAAGAGAATGTTTTCCAGATTTAGGAGGGCCAATTGACACACTCTAAAGAGAAATGTTTTCTACTTGTAGGAAGGCCAATTGACTCACTCTAAAGAGAATGTTCTCTGCATGTAGATGGGCAAATCAACTCACTCTAAAGAGAATGTTTTCTACATGTAGGAGGGCCAATTGACTCACTCTAAAGAGAAAGTTTTCTACATGTAGGAGGGCCAATCGACTCAATTGAAAGAGATTGTTTTCCACATGTATGTGGGCCAATCGACTCACCCTACAGAGCATGTTCTATGCATGTAAGACGGCCAATCGACTCACCCTAAAGAGCATGGTCTCCGCATTTAGGAGGGCCAATCGACTCACTCTAAAGAGAGATGTTTTCCACATGTAGGACGGCCAATCGACTCAATTGAAAGAGATTGTTTTCCACATGTAGGTTGGCCAATCGACTCACCCTAAAGAGCATGTTCTATGCATGTAAGACGGCCAATCGAATCACCCTAGAGAGCATGTTCTCCGCATGTAGGAGGGCCAATCAACTCACTCTAAAGAGAGATGTTTTCTGCATGTAGGAGGGCCAATCGACTCACTCTGATAGAATGTTTTCCACATGTAGGCGGGCGAATTGATACACTCTAAAGAGAAATGTTTTCTACATGAAGGAAGGCCAATTGACTCACCCTAAGGAGCATGTTCTCCACATGTAGGAGGGCCATTCGACTCACCCTAAAGGGCATGTTCTCTGCATGTAAGACGGCCAATCGACTCACCCTAAAGAGCATGTTCTGCGCATGTAGGGGGGCCAATCGACCCACCCTAAAGAGAATGTTCTCCACATGTAGGCGTGCGAATCGACTCACTCTAAAGAGAAAGTTTTCCAAACTTAGCAGGGCCAATTGACACACTCTAAAGAGAAATGTTTTCTACATGTAGGAAGGCCAATTGACTCACTCTAAAGAGAATGTTTTCTGAATGTAGATGGGCCAATCAACTCACTCTAAAGAGAATGTTTTCTACCTGTAGGAGGGCCAATCGAATCAATTGAAAGATTGTTTTCCACATGTAGGTGGGCCAATCGACTCACCCTACAGAACATGTTCTCTGCATGTAAGACGGCCAATCGACTCACCCTAAAGAGCATGTTCTCCGCATTTAGGAGGGCCAATCGACTGACTCTAAAGAGAGATATTTTCTGCGTGTAGGAGCTCCCATCGAATCACTCTAATGAGAGTGTTTTCCACATTTAAGGGGGCCAATCCACTCACCCTACAGAATGTTTTCCACATGTTGGAGGGCCAATTGACTCACCCTAAAGAGAATGTTTTCCGCATGTAGGAGTGCCAATCGATACACTCTAAAGAGAATGTTTTCCAGATTTAGGAGGGCCAATTGACACACTCTAAAGAGAAATGTTTTCTACATGTAGGAAGGCCAATTGACTCACTCTAAAGAGAAAGTTTTCTACATGTAGGAGGGACAATCGACTCAATTGAAAGAGATTGTTTTCCACATGTATGTGGGCCAATCGACTCACCCTATAGAATGCTTTCCTCATGTAGGAGGGCCAATTGACTCACTCTAAAGAGAAAGTTTTCCACATATAGGAGGGCCAATTCACTCACTCTAAAGAGAATGTTTTCCACAAGTAGTAGGGCCAAACGACTCACTCCAAAGAGAATGCTTTCCACATGTAGGAGGGCCAATCGGCTCACTCTGATAGAATGTTTCCCACATGTTGGAGGGCCAATTGACTCAGCCTAAAGACAATGTTTTCCAGATTTAGGAGGGCCAATTGACACACTCTAAAGAGAAATGTTTTCTACATGTAGGAAGGCCAATTGACTCACTCTAAAGAGAATGTTCTCTGAATGTAGATGGGCAAATCAACTCACTCTAAAGAGAATGTTTTCTACATGTAGGAGGGCCAATTGACTCACTCTAAAGAGAAAGTTTTCTACATGTAGGAGGGCCAATCGACTCAATTGAAAGAGATTGTTTTCCACATGTATGTGGGCCAATCGACTCACCCTACAGAGCATGTTCTATGCATGTAAGACGGCCAATCGACTTACCCTAAAGAGCATGGTCTCCGCATTTAGGAGGGCCAATCGACTCACTCTAAAGAGAGATGTTTTCCACATGTAGGATGGCCAATCGACTCAATTGAAAGAGATTGTTTTCCACATGTAGGTTGGCCAATCGACTCACCCTAAAGAGCATGTTCTATGCATGTAAGACGGCCAATCGAATCACCCTAGAGAGCATGTTCTCCGCATGTAGGAGTGCCAATCAACTCACTCTAAAGAGAGATGTTTTCTGCGTGTAGGAGGGCCCATCGAATCACTCTAATGAGAGTGTTTTCCACATTTAAGGGAGCCAATCCACTCACCCTAAAGAATGCTTTCCTCATGTAATAGGGCCAATTGACTCACTCTAAAGAGAAAGTTTTCCACATGTAGGAGGGCCAATTCACTCACTCTAAAGAGAATGTTTTCCACAAGTAGTAGGGCCAAACGACTCACTCCAAAGAGAATGCTTTCCACATGTAGGAGGGCCAATCGACTCACTCTGATAGAATGTTTTCCACATGTTGGAGGGCCAATTGACTCACCCTAAAGAGAATGTTTTCCGCATGTAGGAGTGCCAATCGACTCACTCTAAAGAGAATGTTTTCCAGATTTAGGAGGGCCAATTGACACACTCTAAAGAGAAATGTTTTCTACATGTAGGAAGGCCAATTGACTCACTCTAAAGAGAATGTTCTCTGAATGTAGATGGGCAAATCAACTCACTCTAAAGAGAATGTTTTTTACATGTAGGAGGGCCAATTGACTCACTCTAAAGAGAAAGTTTTCTACATGTAGGAGGGCCAATCGACTCAATTGAAAGAGATTGTTTTCCACATGTATGTGGGCCAATCGACTCACCCTACAGAGCATGTTCTATGCATGTAAGACGGCCAATCGACTCACCCTAAAGAGCATGGTCTCCGCATTTAGGAGGGCCAATCGACTCACTCTAAAGAGAGATGTTTTCCACATGTAGGACGGCCAATCGACTCACCCTAAAGAGCATGTTCTATGCATGTAAGACGGCCAATCGAATCACCCTAGAGAGCATGTTCTCCGCATGTAGGAGGGCCAATCAACTCACTCTAAAGAGAGATGTTTTCTGCATGTAGGAGGGCCAATCGACTCACTCTGATAGAATGTTTTCCACATGTAGGAGGGCCAATTGATACACTCTAAAGAGAAATGTTTTCTACATGAAGGAAGGCCAATTGACTCACCCTAAGGAGCATGTTCTCCACATGTAGGAGGGCCATTCGACTCACCCTAAAGGGCATGTTCTCTGCATCTAAGACGGCCAATCGACTCACCCTAAAGAGCATGTTCTGCGCATGTAGGGGGGCCAATCGACCCACCCTAAAGAGAATGTTCTCCACATGTAGGCGTGCAAATCGACTCACTCTAAAGAGAAAGTTTTCCAAACTTAGCAGGGCCAATTGACACACTCTAAAGAGAAATGTTTTCTACATGTAGGAAGGCCAATTGACTCACTCTAAAGAGAATGTTTTCTGAATGTAGATGGGCCAATCAACTCACTCTAAAGAGAATGTTTTCTACCTGTAGGAGGGCCAATCGACTCAATTGAAAGATTGTTTTCCACATGTAGGTGGGCCAATCGACTCACCCTACAGAACATGTTCTCTGCATGTAAGACGGCCAATCGACTCACCCTAAAGAGCATGTTCTCCGCATTTAGGAGGGCCAATCGACTGACTCTAAAGAGAGATATTTTCTGCGTGTAGGAGGGCCCATCGAATCACTCTAATGAGAATGTTTTCCACATTTAAGGGGGCCAATCCACTCACCCTAAAGAATGCTTTCCTCATGTAGGAAGGCCAATTGACTCACTCTAAAGAGAAAGTTTTCCACATGTAGGAGGGCCAATTCACTCACTCTAAAGAGAATGTTTTCCACAAGTAGTAGGGCCAAACGACTCACTCCAAAGAGAATGCTTTCCACATGTAGGAGGGCCAATCGACTCACTCTGATAGAATGTTTTCCACATGTTGGAGGGCCAATTGACTCACCCTAAAGAGAATGTTTTCCGCATGTAGGAGTGCCAATCGACTCACTCTAAAGAGAATGTTTTCCAGATTTAGGAGGGCCAATTGACACACTCTAAAGAGAAATGTTTTCTACATGTAGGAAGGCCAATTGACTCACTCTAAAGAGAATGTTCTCTGCATGTAGATGGGCAAATCAACTCACTCTAAAGAGAATGTTTTCTACATGTAGGAGGGCCAATTGACTCACTCTAAAGAGAAAGTTTTCTACATGTAGGAGGGCCAATCGACTCAATTGAAAGAGATTGTTTTCCACATGTATGTGGGCCAATCGACTCACCCTACAGAGCATGTTCTATGCATGTAAGACGGCCAATCGACTCACCCTAAAGAGCATGGTCTCCGCATTTAGGAGGGCCAATCGACTCACTCTAAAGAGAGATGTTTTCCACATGTAGGACGGCCAATCGACTCAATTGAAAGAGATTGTTTTCCACATGTAGGTTGGCCAATCGACTCACCCTAAAGAGCATGTTCTATGCATGTAAGACGGCCAATCGAATCACCCTAGAGAGCATGTTCTCCGCATGTAGGAGGGCCAATCAACTCACTCTAAAGAGAGATGTTTTCTGCATGTAGGAGGGCCAATCGACTCACTCTGATAGAATGTTTTCCACATGTAGGCGGGCGAATTGATACACTCTAAAGAGAAATGTTTTCTACATGAAGGAAGGCCAATTGACTCACCCTAAGGAGCATGTTCTCCACATGTAGGAGGGCCATTCGACTCACCCTAAAGGGCATGTTCTCTGCATGTAAGACGGCCAATCGACTCACCCTAAAGAGCATGTTCTGCGCATGTAGGGGGGCCAATCGACCCACCCTAAAGAGAATGTTCTCCACATGTAGGCGTGCGAATCGACTCACTCTAAAGAGAAAGTTTTCCAAACTTAGCAGGGCCAATTGACACACTCTAAAGAGAAATGTTTTCTACATGTAGGAAGGCCAATTGACTCACTCTAAAGAGAATGTTTTCTGAATGTAGATGGGCCAATCAACTCACTCTAAAGAGAATGTTTTCTACCTGTAGGAGGGCCAATCGACTCAATTGAAAGATTGTTTTCCACATGTAGGTGGGCCAATCGACTCACCCTACAGAACATGTTCTCTGCATGTAAGACGGCCAATCGACTCACCCTAAAGAGCATGTTCTCCGCATTTAGGAGGGCCAATCGACTGACTCTAAAGAGAGATATTTTCTGCGTGTAGGAGGGCCCATCGAATCACTCTAATGAGAATGTTTTCCACATTTAAGGGGGCCAATCCACTCACCCTAAAGAATGCTTTCCTCATGTAGGAGGGCCAATTGACTCACTCTAAAGAGAAAGTTTTCCACATGTAGGAGGGCCAATTCACTCACTCTAAAGAGAATGTTTTCCACAAGTAGTAGGGCCAAACGACTCACTCCAAAGAGAATGCTTTCCACATGTAGGAGGGCCAATCGACTCACTCTGATAGAATGTTTTCCACATGTTGGAGGGCCAATTGACTCACCCTAAAGAGAATGTTTTCCGCATGTAGGAGTGCCAATCGACTCACTCTAAAGAGAATGTTTTCCAGATTTAGGAGGGCCAATTGACACACTCTAAAGAGAAATGTTTTCTACATGTAGGAAGGCCAATTGACTCACTCTAAAGAGAATGTTCTCTGCATGTAGATGGGCAAATCAACTCACTCTAAAGAGAATGTTTTCTACATGTAGGAGGGCCAATTGACTCACTCTAAAGAGAAAGTTTTCTACATGTAGGAGGGCCAATCGACTCAATTGAAAGAGATTGTTTTCCACATGTATGTGGGCCAATCGACTCACCCTACAGAGCATGTTCTATGCATGTAAGACGGCCAATCGACTCACCCTAAAGAGCATGGTCTCCGCATTTAGGAGGGCCAATCGACTCACTCTAAAGAGAGATGTTTTCCACATGTAGGACGGCCAATCGACTCAATTGAAAGAGATTGTTTTCCACATGTAGGTTGGCCAATCGACTCACCCTAAAGAGCATGTTCTATGCATGTAAGACGGCCAATCGAATCACCCTAGAGAGCATGTTCTCCGCATGTAGGAGGGCCAATCAACTCACTCTAAAGAGAGATGTTTTCTGCATGTAGGAGGGCCAATCGACTCACTCTGATAGAATGTTTTCCACATGTAGGCGGGCGAATTGATACACTCTAAAGAGAAATGTTTTCTACATGAAGGAAGGCCAATTGACTCACCCTAAGGAGCATGTTCTCCACATGTAGGAGGGCCATTCGACTCACCCTAAAGGGCATGTTCTCTGCATGTAAGACGGCCAATCGACTCACCCTAAAGAGCATGTTCTGCGCATGTAGGGGGGCCAATCGACCCACCCTAAAGAGAATGTTCTCCACATGTAGGCGTGCGAATCGACTCACTCTAAAGAGAAAGTTTTCCAAACTTAGCAGGGCCAATTGACACACTCTAAAGAGAAATGTTTTCTACATGTAGGAGGGCCAATTGACTCACTCTAAAGAGAATGTTTTCTGAATGTAGGAGGGCCAATCGACTCAATTGAAAGAGATTGTTTTCCACATGTATGTGGGCCAATCGACTCACCCTACAGAGCATGTTCTATGCATGTAAGACGGCCAATCGACTCACCCTAAAGAGCATGGTCTCCGCATTTAGGAGGGCCAATCGACTCACTCTAAAGAGAGATGTTTTCCACATGTAGGACGGCCAATCGACTCAATTGAAAGAGATTGTTTTCCACATGTAGGTTGGCCAATCGACTCACCCTAAAGAGCATGTTCTATGCATGTAAGACGGCCAATCGAATCACCCTAGAGAGCATGTTCTCCGCATGTAGGAGGGCCAATCAACTCACTCTAAAGAGAGATGTTTTCTGCATGTAGGAGGGCCAATCGACTCACTCTGATAGAATGTTTTCCACATGTAGGCGGGCGAATTGATACACTCTAAAGAGAAATGTTTTCTACATGAAGGAAGGCCAATTGACTCACCCTAAGGAGCATGTTCTCCACATGTAGGAGGGCCATTCGACTCACCCTAAAGGGCATGTTCTCTGAATGTAAGACGGCCAATCGACTCACCCTAAAGAGCATGTTCTGCGCATGTAGGTGGGCAAATCGACCCACCCTAAAGAGAATGTTCTCCACATGTAGGCGTGCGAATCGACTCACTCTAAAGAGAAAGTTTTCCAAACTTAGCAGGGCCAATTGACACACTCTAAAGAGAAATGTTTTCTACATGTAGGAAGGCCAATTGACTCACTCTAAAGAGAATGTTTTCTGAATGTAGATGGGCCAATCAACTCACTCTAAAGAGAATGTTTTCTACCTGTAGGAGGGCCAATCGACTCAATTGAAAGATTGTTTTCCACATGTAGGTGGGCCAATCGACTCACCCTACAGAACATGTTCTCTGCATGTAAGACGGCCAATCGACTCACCCTAAAGAGCATGTTCTCCGCATTTAGGAGGGCCAATCGACTGACTCTAAAGAGAGATATTTTCTGCGTGTAGGAGGGCCCATCGAATCACTCTAATGAGAATGTTTTCCACATTTAAGGGGGCCAATCCACTCACCCTAAAGAATGCTTTCCTCATGTAGGAGGGCCAATTGACTCACTCTAAAGAGAAAGTTTTCCACATGTAGGAGGGCCAATTCACTCACTCTAAAGAGAATGTTTTCCACAAGTAGTAGGGCCAAACGACTCACTCCAAAGAGAATGCTTTCCACATGTAGGAGGGCCAATCGACTCACTCTGATAGAATGTTTTCCACATGTTGGAGGGCCAATTGACTCACCCTAAAGAGAATGTTTTCCGCATGTAGGAGTGCCAATCGACTCACTCTAAAGAGAATGTTTTCCAGATTTAGGAGGGCCAATTGACACACTCTAAAGAGAAATGTTTTCTACTTGTAGGAAGGCCAATTGACTCACTCTAAAGAGAATGTTCTCTGCATGTAGATGGGCAAATCAACTCACTCTAAAGAGAATGTTTTCTACATGTAGGAGGGCCAATTGACTCACTCTAAAGAGAAAGTTTTCTACATGTAGGAGGGCCAATCGACTCAATTGAAAGAGATTGTTTTCCACATGTATGTGGGCCAATCGACTCACCCTACAGAGCATGTTCTATGCATGTAAGACGGCCAATCGACTCACCCTAAAGAGCATGGTCTCCGCATTTAGGAGGGCCAATCGACTCACTCTAAAGAGAGATGTTTTCGACATGTAGGACGGCCAATCGACTCAATTGAAAGAGATTGTTTTCCACATGTAGGTTGGCCAATCGACTCACCCTAAAGAGCATGTTCTATGCATGTAAGACGGCCAATCGAATCACCCTAGAGAGCATGTTCTCCGCATGTAGGAGGGCCAATCAACTCACTCTAAAGAGAGATGTTTTCTGCATGTAGGAGGGCCAATCGACTCACTCTGATAGAATGTTTTCCACATGTAGGCGGGCGAATTGATACACTCTAAAGAGAAATGTTTTCTACATGAAGGAAGGCCAATTGACTCACCCTAAGGAGCATGTTCTCCACATGTAGGAGGGCCATTCGACTCACCCTAAAGGGCATGTTCTCTGCATGTAAGACGGCCAATCGACTCACCCTAAAGAGCATGTTCTGCGCATGTAGGGGGGCCAATCGACCCACCCTAAAGAGAATGTTCTCCACATGTAGGCGTGCGAATCGACTCACTCTAAAGAGAAAGTTTTCCAAACTTAGCAGGGCCAATTGACACACTCTAAAGAGAAATGTTTTCTACATGTAGGAAGGCCAATTGACTCACTCTAAAGAGAATGTTTTCTGAATGTAGATGGGCCAATCAACTCACTCTAAAGAGAATGTTTTCTACCTGTAGGAGGGCCAATCGAATCAATTGAAAGATTGTTTTCCACATGTAGGTGGGCCAATCGACTCACCCTACAGAACATGTTCTCTGCATGTAAGACGGCCAATCGACTCACCCTAAAGAGCATGTTCTCCGCATTTAGGAGGGCCAATCGACTGACTCTAAAGAGAGATATTTTCTGCGTGTAGGAGCTCCCATCGAATCACTCTAATGAGAGTGTTTTCCACATTTAAGGGGGCCAATCCACTCACCCTACAGAATGCTTTCCACATGTTGGAGGGCCAATTGACTCACCCTAAAGAGAATGTTTTCCGCATGTAGGAGTGCCAATCGATACACTCTAAAGAGAATGTTTTCCAGATTTAGGAGGGCCAATTGACACACTCTAAAGAGAAATGTTTTCTACATGTAGGAAGGCCAATTGACTCACTCTAAAGAGAAAGTTTTCTACATGTAGGAGGGACAATCGACTCAATTGAAAGAGATTGTTTTCCACATGTATGTGGGCCAATCGACTCACTCTGATAGAATGTTTTCCACATGTAGGAGGGCCAATTGATACACTCTAAAGAGAAATGTTTTCTACATGAAGGAAGGCCAATTGACTCACCCTAAGGAGCATTTTCTCCACATGTAGGAGGGCCATTCGACTCACCCTAAAGGGCATGTTCTCTGCATGTAAGACGGCCAATCGACTCACCCTAAAGAGCATGTTCTGCGCATGTAGGGGGGCCAATCGACCCACCGTAAAGAGAATGTTCTCCGCATGTAGGCGTGCGAATCGACTCACTCTAAAGAGAAAGTTTTCCAAACTTAGCAGGGCTAATTGACACACTCTAAAGAGAAATGTTTTCTACATGTAGGAAGGCCAATTGACTCACTCTAAAGAGAATGTTTTCTGAATGTAGATGGGCCAATCAAGTCACTCTAAAGAGAACGTTTTCTACCTGTAGGAGGGCCAATCGACTCAATTGAAAGATTGTTTTCCACATGTAGGTGGGCCAATCGACTCACGCTACAGAGCATGTTCTCTGCATGTAAGACGGCCAATCGACTCACCCTAAAGAGCATGTTCTTCGCATTTAGGAGGGCCAATCGACTGACCCTAAAGAGAGATATTTTCTGCGTGTAGGAGGGCCCATCGAATCACTCTAATGAGAGTGTTTTCCACATTTAAGGGGGCCAATCCACTCACCCTGAAGAATGCTTTCCTCATGTAATAGGGCCAATTGACTCACTCTAAAGAGAAAGTTTTCCACATGTAGGAGGGCCAATTCACTCACTCTAAAGAGAATGTTTTCCACAAGTAGTAGGGCCAAACGACTCACTCCAAAGAGAATGCTTTCCACATGTAGGAGGGCCAATCGACTCACTCTGATAGAATGTTTTCCACATGTTGGAGGGCCAATTGACTCACCCTAAAGAGAATGTTTTCCGCATGTAGGAGTGCCAATCGACTCACTCTAAAGAGAATGTTTTCCAGATTTAGGAGGGCCAATTGACACACTCTAAAGAGAATGTTTTCCACAAGTAGTAGGGCCAAACGACTCACTCCAAAGAGAATGCTTTCCACATGTAGGAAGGCCAATTGACTCACTCTAAAGAGAATGTTCTCTGAATGTAGATGGGCAAATCAACTCACTCTAAAGAGAATGTTTTCTACATGTAGGAGGGCCAATCGACTCACTCTGATAGAATGTTTTCCACATGTTGGAGGGCCAATTGACTCACCCTAAAGAGAATGTTTTCCGCATGTAGGAGTGCCAATCGACTCACTCTAAAGAGAATGTTTTCCAGATTTAGGAGGGCCAATTGACACACTCTAAAGAGAAATGTTTTCTACATGTAGGAAGGCCAATTGACTCACTCTAAAGAGAATGTTCTCTGCATGTAGATGGGCAAATCAACTCACTCTAAAGAGAATGTTTTCTACATGTAGGAGGGCCAATTGACTCACTCTAAAGAGAAAGTTTTCTACATGTAGGAGGGCCAATCGACTCAATTGAAAGAGATTGTTTTCCACATGTATGTGGGCCAATCGACTCACCCTACAGAGCATGTTCTATGCATGTAAGACGGCCAATCGACTCACCCTAAAGAGCATGGTCTCCGCATTTAGGAGGGCCAATCGACTCACTCTAAAGAGAGATGTTTTCCACATGTAGGACGGCCAATCGACTCAATTGAAAGAGATTGTTTTCCACATGTAGGTTGGCCAATCGACTCACCCTAAAGAGCATGTTCTATGCATGTAAGACGGCCAATCGAATCACCCTAGAGAGCATGTTCTCCGCATGTAGGAGGGCCAATCAACTCACTCTAAAGAGAGATGTTTTCTGCATGTAGGAGGGCCAATCGACTCACTCTGATAGAATGTTTTCCACATGTAGGCGGGCGAATTGATACACTCTAAAGAGAAATGTTTTCTACATGAAGGAAGGCCAATTGACTCACCCTAAGGAGCATGTTCTCCACATGTAGGAGGGCCATTCGACTCACCCTAAAGGGCATGTTCTCTGCATGTAAGACGGCCAATCGACTCACCCTAAAGAGCATGTTCTGCGCATGTAGGGGGGCCAATCGACCCACCCTAAAGAGAATGTTCTCCACATGTAGGCGTGCGAATCGACTCACTCTAAAGAGAAAGTTTTCCAAACTTAGCAGGGCCAATTGACACACTCTAAAGAGAAATGTTTTCTACATGTAGGAAGGCCAATTGACTCACTCTAAAGAGAATGTTTTCTGAATGTAGATGGGCCAATCAACTCACTCTAAAGAGAATGTTTTCTACCTGTAGGAGGGCCAATCGACTCAATTGAAAGATTGTTTTCCACATGTAGGTGGGCCAATCGACTCACCCTACAGAACATGTTCTCTGCATGTAAGACGGCCAATCGACTCACCCTAAAGAGCATGTTCTCCGCATTTAGGAGGGCCAATCGACTGACTCTAAAGAGAGATATTTTCTGCGTGTAGGAGGGCCCATCGAATCACTCTAATGAGAATGTTTTCCACATTTAAGGGGGCCAATCCACTCACCCTAAAGAATGCTTTCCTCATGTAGGAGGGCCAATTGACTCACTCTAAAGAGAAAGTTTTCCACATGTAGGAGGGCCAATTCACTCACTCTAAAGAGAATGTTTTCCACAAGTAGTAGGGCCAAACGACTCACTCCAAAGAGAATGCTTTCCACATGTAGGAGGGCCAATCGACTCACTCTGATAGAATGTTTTCCACATGTTGGAGGGCCAATTGACTCACCCTAAAGAGAATGTTTTCCGCATGTAGGAGTGCCAATCGACTCACTCTAAAGAGAATGTTTTCCAGATTTAGGAGGGCCAATTGACACACTCTAAAGAGAAATGTTTTCTACATGTAGGAAGGCCAATTGACTCACTCTAAAGAGAATGTTCTCTGCATGTAGATGGGCAAATCAACTCACTCTAAAGAGAATGTTTTCTACATGTAGGAGGGCCAATTGACTCACTCTAAAGAGAAAGTTTTCTACATGTAGGAGGGCCAATCGACTCAATTGAAAGAGATTGTTTTCCACATGTATGTGGGCCAATCGACTCACCCTACAGAGCATGTTCTATGCATGTAAGACGGCCAATCGACTCACCCTAAAGAGCATGGTCTCCGCATTTAGGAGGGCCAATCGACTCACTCTAAAGAGAGATGTTTTCCACATGTAGGACGGCCAATCGACTCAATTGAAAGAGATTGTTTTCCACATGTAGGTTGGCCAATCGACTCACCCTAAAGAGCATGTTCTATGCATGTAAGACGGCCAATCGAATCACCCTAGAGAGCATGTTCTCCGCATGTAGGAGGGCCAATCAACTCACTCTAAAGAGAGATGTTTTCTGCATGTAGGAGGGCCAATCGACTCACTCTGATAGAATGTTTTCCACATGTAGGCGGGCGAATTGATACACTCTAAAGAGAAATGTTTTCTACATGAAGGAAGGCCAATTGACTCACCCTAAGGAGCATGTTCTCCACATGTAGGAGGGCCATTCGACTCACCCTAAAGGGCATGTTCTCTGCATGTAAGACGGCCAATCGACTCACCCTAAAGAGCATGTTCTGCGCATGTAGGGGGGCCAATCGACCCACCCTAAAGAGAATGTTCTCCACATGTAGGCGTGCGAATCGACTCACTCTAAAGAGAAAGTTTTCCAAACTTAGCAGGGCCAATTGACACACTCTAAAGAGAAATGTTTTCTACATGTAGGAGGGCCAATTGACTCACTCTAAAGAGAATGTTTTCTGAATGTAGGAGGGCCAATCGACTCAATTGAAAGAGATTGTTTTCCACATGTATGTGGGCCAATCGACTCACCCTACAGAGCATGTTCTATGCATGTAAGACGGCCAATCGACTCACCCTAAAGAGCATGGTCTCCGCATTTAGGAGGGCCAATCGACTCACTCTAAAGAGAGATGTTTTCCACATGTAGGACGGCCAATCGACTCAATTGAAAGAGATTGTTTTCCACATGTAGGTTGGCCAATCGACTCACCCTAAAGAGCATGTTCTATGCATGTAAGACGGCCAATCGAATCACCCTAGAGAGCATGTTCTCCGCATGTAGGAGGGCCAATCAACTCACTCTAAAGAGAGATGTTTTCTGCATGTAGGAGGGCCAATCGACTCACTCTGATAGAATGTTTTCCACATGTAGGCGGGCGAATTGATACACTCTAAAGAGAAATGTTTTCTACATGAAGGAAGGCCAATTGACTCACCCTAAGGAGCATGTTCTCCACATGTAGGAGGGCCATTCGACTCACCCTAAAGGGCATGTTCTCTGAATGTAAGACGGCCAATCGACTCACCCTAAAGAGCATGTTCTGCGCATGTAGGTGGGCAAATCGACCCACCCTAAAGAGAATGTTCTCCACATGTAGGCGTGCGAATCGACTCACTCTAAAGAGAAAGTTTTCCAAACTTAGCAGGGCCAATTGACACACTCTAAAGAGAAATGTTTTCTACATGTAGGAAGGCCAATTGACTCACTCTAAAGAGAATGTTTTCTGAATGTAGATGGGCCAATCAACTCACTCTAAAGAGAATGTTTTCTACCTGTAGGAGGGCCAATCGACTCAATTGAAAGATTGTTTTCCACATGTAGGTGGGCCAATCGACTCACCCTACAGAACATGTTCTCTGCATGTAAGACGGCCAATCGACTCACCCTAAAGAGCATGTTCTCCGCATTTAGGAGGGCCAATCGACTGACTCTAAAGAGAGATATTTTCTGCGTGTAGGAGGGCCCATCGAATCACTCTAATGAGAATGTTTTCCACATTTAAGGGGGCCAATCCACTCACCCTAAAGAATGCTTTCCTCATGTAGGAGGGCCAATTGACTCACTCTAAAGAGAAAGTTTTCCACATGTAGGAGGGCCAATTCACTCACTCTAAAGAGAATGTTTTCCACAAGTAGTAGGGCCAAACGACTCACTCCAAAGAGAATGCTTTCCACATGTAGGAGGGCCAATCGACTCACTCTGATAGAATGTTTTCCACATGTTGGAGGGCCAATTGACTCACCCTAAAGAGAATGTTTTCCGCATGTAGGAGTGCCAATCGACTCACTCTAAAGAGAATGTTTTCCAGATTTAGGAGGGCCAATTGACACACTCTAAAGAGAAATGTTTTCTACTTGTAGGAAGGCCAATTGACTCACTCTAAAGAGAATGTTCTCTGCATGTAGATGGGCAAATCAACTCACTCTAAAGAGAATGTTTTCTACATGTAGGAGGGCCAATTGACTCACTCTAAAGAGAAAGTTTTCTACATGTAGGAGGGCCAATCGACTCAATTGAAAGAGATTGTTTTCCACATGTATGTGGGCCAATCGACTCACCCTACAGAGCATGTTCTATGCATGTAAGACGGCCAATCGACTCACCCTAAAGAGCATGGTCTCCGCATTTAGGAGGGCCAATCGACTCACTCTAAAGAGAGATGTTTTCCACATGTAGGACGGCCAATCGACTCAATTGAAAGAGATTGTTTTCCACATGTAGGTTGGCCAATCGACTCACCCTAAAGAGCATGTTCTATGCATGTAAGACGGCCAATCGAATCACCCTAGAGAGCATGTTCTCCGCATGTAGGAGGGCCAATCAACTCACTCTAAAGAGAGATGTTTTCTGCATGTAGGAGGGCCAATCGACTCACTCTGATAGAATGTTTTCCACATGTAGGCGGGCGAATTGATACACTCTAAAGAGAAATGTTTTCTACATGAAGGAAGGCCAATTGACTCACCCTAAGGAGCATGTTCTCCACATGTAGGAGGGCCATTCGACTCACCCTAAAGGGCATGTTCTCTGCATGTAAGACGGCCAATCGACTCACCCTAAAGAGCATGTTCTGCGCATGTAGGGGGGCCAATCGACCCACCCTAAAGAGAATGTTCTCCACATGTAGGCGTGCGAATCGACTCACTCTAAAGAGAAAGTTTTCCAAACTTAGCAGGGCCAATTGACACACTCTAAAGAGAAATGTTTTCTACATGTAGGAAGGCCAATTGACTCACTCTAAAGAGAATGTTTTCTGAATGTAGATGGGCCAATCAACTCACTCTAAAGAGAATGTTTTCTACCTGTAGGAGGGCCAATCGAATCAATTGAAAGATTGTTTTCCACATGTAGGTGGGCCAATCGACTCACCCTACAGAACATGTTCTCTGCATGTAAGACGGCCAATCGACTCACCCTAAAGAGCATGTTCTCCGCATTTAGGAGGGCCAATCGACTGACTCTAAAGAGAGATATTTTCTGCGTGTAGGAGCTCCCATCGAATCACTCTAATGAGAGTGTTTTCCACATTTAAGGGGGCCAATCCACTCACCCTACAGAATGCTTTCCACATGTTGGAGGGCCAATTGACTCACCCTAAAGAGAATGTTTTCCGCATGTAGGAGTGCCAATCGATACACTCTAAAGAGAATGTTTTCCAGATTTAGGAGGGCCAATTGACACACTCTAAAGAGAAATGTTTTCTACATGTAGGAAGGCCAATTGACTCACTCTAAAGAGAAAGTTTTCTACATGTAGGAGGGACAATCGACTCAATTGAAAGAGATTGTTTTCCACATGTATGTGGGCCAATCGACTCACTCTGATAGAATGTTTTCCACATGTAGGAGGGCCAATTGATACACTCTAAAGAGAAATGTTTTCTACATGAAGGAAGGCCAATTGACTCACCCTAAGGAGCATTTTCTCCACATGTAGGAGGGCCATTCGACTCACCCTAAAGGGCATGTTCTCTGCATGTAAGACGGCCAATCGACTCACCCTAAAGAGCATGTTCTGCGCATGTAGGGGGGCCAATCGACCCACCCTAAAGAGAATGTTCTCCGCATGTAGGCGTGCGAATCGACTCACTCTAAAGAGAAAGTTTTCCAAACTTAGCAGGGCTAATTGACACACTCTAAAGAGAAATGTTTTCTACATGTAGGAAGGCCAATTGACTCACTCTAAAGAGAATGTTTTCTGAATGTAGATGGGCCAATCAAGTCACTCTAAAGAGAACGTTTTCTACCTGTAGGAGGGCCAATCGACTCAATTGAAAGATTGTTTTCCACATGTAGGTGGGCCAATCGACTCACGCTACAGAGCATGTTCTCTGCATGTAAGACGGCCAATCGACTCACCCTAAAGAGCATGTTCTTCGCATTTAGGAGGGCCAATCGACTGACCCTAAAGAGAGATATTTTCTGCGTGTAGGAGGGCCCATCGAATCACTCTAATGAGAGTGTTTTCCACATTTAAGGGGGCCAATCCACTCACCCTGAAGAATGCTTTCCTCATGTAATAGGGCCAATTGACTCACTCTAAAGAGAAAGTTTTCCACATGTAGGAGGGCCAATTCACTCACTCTAAAGAGAATGTTTTCCACAAGTAGTAGGGCCAAACGACTCACTCCAAAGAGAATGCTTTCCACATGTAGGAGGGCCAATCGACTCACTCTGATAGAATGTTTTCCACATGTTGGAGGGCCAATTGACTCACCCTAAAGAGAATGTTTTCCGCATGTAGGAGTGCCAATCGACTCACTCTAAAGAGAATGTTTTCCAGATTTAGGAGGGCCAATTGACACACTCTAAAGAGAATGTTTTCCACAAGTAGTAGGGCCAAACGACTCACTCCAAAGAGAATGCTTTCCACATGTAGGAAGGCCAATTGACTCACTCTAAAGAGAATGTTCTCTGAATGTAGATGGGCAAATCAACTCACTCTAAAGAGAATGTTTTCTACATGTAGGAGGGCCAATTGACTCACTCTAAAGAGAAAGTTTTCTACATGTAGGAGGGCCAATCGACTCAATTGAAAGAGATTGTTTTCCACATGTATGTGGGCCAATCGACTCACCCTACAGAGCATGTTCTATGCATGTAAGACGGCCAATCGACTCACCCTAAAGAGCATGGTCTCCGCATTTAGGAGGGCCAATCGACTCACTCTAAAGAGAGATGTTTTCCACATGTAGGACGGCCAATCGACTCAATTGAAAGAGATTGTTTTCCATATGTAGGTTGGCCAATAGACTCACCCTAAAGAGCATGTTCTATGCATGTAAGACGGCCAATCGAATCACCCTAGAGAGCATGTTCTCCGCATGTAGGAGGGCCAATCAACTCACTCTAAAGAGAGATGTTTTCTGCATGTAGGAGGGCCAATCGACTCACTCTGATAGAATGTTTTCCACATGTAGGAGGGCGAATTGATACACTCTAAAGAGAAATGTTTTCTACATGAAGGAAGGCCAATTGACTCACCCTAAGGAGCATGTTCTCCACATGTAGGAGGGCCATTCGACTCACCATAAAGGGCATGTTCTCTGCATGTAAGACGGCCAATCGACTCACCCTAAAGAGCATGTTCTGCGCATGTAGGGGGGCCAATCGACCCACCCTAAAGAGAATGTTCTCCACATGTAGGCGTGCGAATCGACTCACTCTAAAGAGAAAGTATTCCAAACTTAGCAGGGCCAATTGACACACTCTAAAGAGAAATGTTTTCTACATGTAGGAAGGCCAATTGACTCACTCTAAAGAGAATGTTTTCTGAATGTAGATGGGCCAATCAACTCACTCTAAAGAGAATGTTTTCTACCTGTAGGAGGGCCAATCGACTCAATTGAAAGATTGTTTTCCACATGTAGGTGGGCCAATCGACTCACCCTACAGAACATGTTCTCTGCATGTAAGACGGCCAATCAACTCACCCTAAAGAGCATGTTCTCCGCATTTAGGAGGGCCAATCGACTGACTCTAAAGAGAGATATTTTCTGCGTGTAGGAGGTCCCATCGAATCACTCTAATGAGAGTGTTTTCCACATTTAAGGGGGCCAATCCACTCACCCTACAGAATGTTTTCCGCATGTAGGAGTGCCAATCGACTCACTCTAAAGAGAATGTTTTCCAGATTTAGGAGGGCCAATTGACACACTCTAAAGAGAAATGTTTTCTACATGTAGGAAGGCCAATTGACTCACTCTAAAGAGAATGTTCTCTGAATGTAGATGGGCAAATCAACTCACTCTAAAGAGAATGTTTTCTACATGTAGGAGGGCCAATTGACTCACTCTAAAGAGAAAGTTTTCTACATGTAGGAGGGCCAATCGACTCAATTGAAAGAGATTGTTTTCCACATGTATGTGGGCCAATCGACTCACCCTACAGAGCATGTTCTATGCATGTAAGACGGCCAATCGACTCACCCTAAAGAGCATGGTCTCCGCATTTAGGAGGGCCAATCGACTCACTCTAAAGAGAGATGTTTTCCACATGTAGGACGGCCAATCGACTCAATTGAAAGAGATTGTTTTCCACATGTAGGTTGGCCAATCGACTCACCCTAAAGAGCATGTTCTATGCATGTAAGACGGCCAATCGAATCACCCTAGAGAGCATGTTCTCCGCATGTAGGAGGGCCAATCAACTCACTCTAAAGAGAGATGTTTTCTGCATGTAGGAGGGCCAATCGACTCACTCTGATAGAATGTTTTCCACATGTAGGAGGGCCAATTGATACACTCTAAAGAGAAATGTTTTCTACATGAAGGAAGGCCAATTGACTCACCCTAAGGAGCATGTTCTCCACATGTAGGAGGGCCATTCGACTCACCCTAAAGGGCATGTTCTCTGCATGTAAGACGGCCAATCGACTCACCCTAAAGAGCATGTTCTGCGCATGTATTGGGGCCAATCGACCCACCCTAAAGAGAATGTTCTCCGCATGTAGGAGTGACAATTGACTCAGTGTAATGAGAATATTTTCTGAATGTAGGGGGGCCAATCGACTCACTCTAACCGTAATATTCTCCACATGAAAGAGGGCCAATAGACTCACCCTAAAGAGCATGTTCTCCGCATGTAGGAAGGCCAATCAACTCACTCTAAAGAGAGATGTTTTCTGCATGTAGGAGGGCCCATCGACTCACTCGAATGAGAATGTTTTCCACATGTAGGAGGGCCAATCGTCTCACTGTAAAGAGAATACTTTCTGAATGTAGGAGGGCCAATCGACTCACTCTAACGGGAATATTCTCCACATGAAAGAGGGCCAATAGACTCACCCTAAAGAGCATGTTCTCCGCATGTAGGAGGGCCAATCAACTCACTCTAAAGAGAGATGTTTTCTGCATGTAGGAGGGCCCATCGACTCACTCGAATGAGAATGTTTTCCACATGTAGGAGGGCCAATCGTCTCACTGTAAAGATAATACTTTCTGAATGTAGGAGGGCCAATCGACTCACTCTAACGGGAATATTCTCCACATGAAAGAGGGTCAATAGACTCACCCTAAAGAGAGATGTTTTCTGCATGTAGGAAGGCCAATCGACTAACTCGAATGAGAATGTTTTCCACATGTAGGAGGGCCCATCGACTCACTCTGATAGAATGTTTTCCACATGTAGGAGGGCCAATTGACTCACTCTAAAGAGAAGGTTATCCACATATAGGAGGCCCAATGGACACACTTTGAAGTGAAATTTTTTCTACATGTAGGAAGGCAAATTGAATCACTCTAATGAGAATGTTTTCCACATGTAGCAGGAACAATTGACTCACTATGAAGAGAAATGTTTTCCACGTGTAGGATGGCCAATCGACTCAATTCAAAGAGATTGTTTGCCGCATGTAGGTGGGCTAATCGACTCACGCTACAGAGCATGTTCTCTGCATGTAAGACGGCCAATCGACTCACCCTAAAGAGCATGTTCTCCGCATTTAGGAGGGCCAATCGACTGACTCTAAAGAGAGATATTTTCTGCGTGTAGGAGGGCCCATCGAATCACTCTAATGAGAGTGTTTTCCACATTTAAGGGGGCCAATCCACTCACCCTAAAGAATGCTTTCCTCATGTAGGAGGGCCAATTGACTCACTCTAAAGAGAAAGTTTTCCACATGTAGGAGGGCCAATTCACTCACTCTAAAGAGAATGTTTTCCACAAGTAGTAGGGCCAAACGACTCACTCCAAAGAGAATGCTTTCCACATGTAGGAGGGCCAATCGACTCACTCTGATAGAATGTTTTCCACATGTTGGAGGGCCAATTGACTAACCCTAAAGAGAATGTTTTCCGCATGTAGGAGTGCCAATCGACTCACTCTAAAGAGAATGTTTTCCAGATTTAGGAGGGCCAATTGACACACTCTAAAGAGAAATGTTTTCTACATGTAGGAAGGCCAATTGACTCACTCTAAAGAGAAAGTTTTCTACATGTAGGAGGGCCAATCGACTCAATTGAAAGAGATTGTTTTCCACATGTATGTGGGCCAATCGACTCACCCTACAGAGCATGTTCTATGCATGTAGGAGTGACAATTGACTCAGTGTAATGAGAATATTTTCTGAATGTAGGGGGGCCAATCGACTCACTCTAACCGTAATATTCTCCACATGAAAGTGGGCCAATAGACTCACCCTAAAGAGCATGTTCTCCGCATGTAGGAAGGCCAATCAACTCACTCTAAAGAGAGATGTTTTCTGCATGTAGGAGGGCCCATCGACTCACTCGAATGAGAATGTTTTCCACATGTAGGAGGGCCAATCGTCTCACTGTAAAGAGAATACTTTCTGAATGTAGGAGGGCCAATCGACTCACTCTAACGGGAATATTCTCCACATGAAAGAGGGCCAATAGACTCACCCTAAAGAGCATGTTCTCCGCATGTAGGAGGGCCAATCAACTCACTCTAAAGAGAGATGTTTTCTGCATGTAGGAGGGCCCATCGACTCACTCGAATGAGAATGTTTTCCACATGTAGGAGGGCCAATCGTCTCACTCTAAAGATAATACTTTCTGAATGTAGGAGGGCCAATCGACTCACTCTAACGGGAATATTCTCCACATGAAAGAGGGTCAATAGACTCACCCTAAAGAGAGATGTTTTCTGCATGTAGGAAGGCCAATCGACTAACTCGAATGAGAATGTTTTCCACATGTAGGAGGGCCCATCGACTCACTCTGATAGAATGTTTTCCACATGTAGGAGGGCCAATTGACTCACTCTAAAGAGAAGGTTATCCACATATAGGAGGCCCAATGGACACACTTTGAAGTGAAATTTTTTCTACATGTAGGAAGGCAAATTGAATCACTCTAATGAGAATGTTTTCCACATGTAGCAGGAACAATTGACTCACTATGAAGAGAAATGTTTTCCACGTGTAGGATGGCCAATCGACTCAATTCAAAGAGATTGTTTGCCGCATGTAGGTGGGCTAATCGACTCACGCTACAGAGCATGTTCTCTGCATGTAAGACGGCCAATCGACTCACCCTAAAGAGCATGTTCTCCGCATTTAGGAGGGCCAATCGACTGACTCTAAAGAGAGATATTTTCTGCGTGTAGGAGGGCCCATCGAATCACTCTAATGAGAGTGTTTTCCACATTTAAGGGGGCCAATCCACTCACCCTAAAGAATGCTTTCCTCATGTAGGAGGGCCAATTGACTCACTCTAAAGAGAAAGTTTTCCACATGTAGGAGGGCCAATTCACTCACTCTAAAGAGAATGTTTTCCACAAGTAGTAGGGCCAAACGACTCACTCCAAAGAGAATGCTTTCCACATGTAGGAGGGCCAATCGACTCACTCTGATAGAATGTTTTCCACATGTTGGAGGGCCAATTGACTAACCCTAAAGAGAATGTTTTCCGCATGTAGGAGTGCCAATCGACTCACTCTAAAGAGAATGTTTTCCAGATTTAGGAGGGCCAATTGACACACTCTAAAGAGAAATGTTTTCTACATGTAGGAAGGCCAATTGACTCACTCTAAAGAGAAGGTTTTCTACATGTAGGAGGGCCAATCGACTCAATTGAAAGAGATTGTTTTCCACATGTATGTGGGCCAATCGACTCACCCTACAGAGCATGTTCTATGCATGTAAGACGGCCAATCGACTCACCCTAAAGAGCATGGTCTCCGCATTTAGGAGGGCCAATCGACTCACCCTAAAGAGCATGTTCTCCGCATGTAGGAGGGCCAATAAACTCACTCTAAAGAGAGATGTTTTCTGCATGTAGGAGGGCCAATCGACTCACTCTGATAGAATGTTTTCCACATGTAGGAGGGCCAATTGATACACTCTAAAGAGAAATGTTTTCTACATGAAGGAAGGCCAATTGACTCACCCTAAGGAGCATGTTCTCCACATTTAGGAGGGCCAATCGACTCACCCTAAAGAGCATGTTCTCCGCATGTAGGAGGGCCAATAAACTCACTCTAAAGAGAGATGTTTTCTGTATGTAGGAGGGCCAATCGACTCACTCTAAAGAGAATGTTTTCCGAATGTAGATGGGCCAAGCAACTCACTCTAAAGAGAATGTTTTCTATATGTAGGAGGGCTAATCGACTCACTGCAAAGAGAATGCTTTCCACATGTAGAAGGGCCAATCGACTCACCCTAAAGAGCATGATCTCTGCATGTAAGACGGCCAATCGAATCACCCTAAAGAGCATGTTCTCCGCATGTAGGAGGGCCAATCAACTCACTCTAAAGAGAGATTTTTTCTGCATGTAGGAGGGCCCATCGACTCATTCGAATGAGAATGTTTTCCACATGTAGGAGGGCCAATCGACTCACTCTGATAGAATGTTTTGCACATTTAGGAGTGCCAATTCACTCACTCTAAAGAATGCTTTCCTCATGTAGGAGGGCCAATTGACTCACTCTAAAGAGAAAGTTTTCCACATGTAGGAGTGACAATTGACTCAGTGTAAAGAGAATATTTTCTGAATGTAGGGGGGCCAATCGACTCACTCTAACCGTAATATTCTCCACATGAAAGAGGGCCAATAGACTCACCCTAAAGAGCATGTTCTCCGCATGTAGGAGGGCCAATCAACTCACTCTAAAGAGAGATGTTTTCTGCATGTAGTGGGGCCCATCCACTCACTCGAATGAGAATGTTTTCCACATGTAGGAGGGCCAATCGACTCACTCTAAACAGAATGTTTTCCACATTTAGGAGTGCCAATTGACGCACTCTAAAGAGAAATGTTTTCTACATGTAGGAAGGTCAATTGACTCACTCTAAAGATAATGTTTTCTGAATGTAGGAGGGCCAATCGACTCACTCTAAAGAGAATCATTTCCAGTTTAAGGAGGGCCAATCGTCTCACCTTAAAGAGAATGTTTTCTGCATGTAGGAGGGCCGATTGACTCACTCTAAAGAGAATGTTTTCTGAATGTAGGAGGGCCAATTGACTCACTCTAAAGAGAATGTTTTCTGAATGTAGGAGGGCCAATTGACTCAATCTGAAGAGAATGTTTTCCACATGTAGGAGGGCCAATCGTCTCACTGTAAAGAGAATACTTTCTGAATGTAGGAGGGACAATCGACTCACTCTGATAGAATGTTTTCCACATGTTGGAGGGCCAATTGACTCACCCTAAAGAGAATGTTTTCCGCATGTAGGAGTGCCAATCGACTCACTCTAAAGAGAATGTTTTCCAGATTTAGGAGGGCCAATTGACACACTCTAAAGAGAAATGTTTTCTACATGTAGGAAGGCCAATTGACTCACTCTAAAGAGAATGTTCTCTGAATGTAGATGGGCAAATCAACTCACTCTAAAGAGAATGTTTTCTACATGTAGGAGGGCCAATTGACTCACTCTAAAGAGAAAGTTTTCTACATGTAGGAGGGCCAATCGACTCAATTGAAAGAGATTGTTTTCCACATGTATGTGGGCCAATCGACTCACCCTACAGAGCATGTTCTATGCATGTAAGACGGCCAATCGACTCACCCTAAAGAGCATGGTCTCCGCATTTAGGAGGGCCAATCGACTCACTCTAAAGAGAGATGTTTTCCACATGTAGGACGGCCAATCGACTCAATTGAAAGAGATTGTTTTCCACATGTAGGTTGGCCAATCGACTCACCCTAAAGAGCATGTTCTATGCATGTAAGACGGCCAATCGAATCACCCTAGAGAGCATGTTCTGCGCATGTAGGAGGGCCAATTGACACACTCTAAACTGAAATGTTTTCTACATGTAGGAAGGCCAATTGACTCACTCTAAAGAGAATGTTTTCTACATGTAGGAGGGCCAATTGACTCACTCTAAAGAGAATGTTTTCTACATGTAGGAGGGCCAATCGACTCAATTGAAAGAGATAGTTTTCCACATGTAATAGGGCCAATCGACTCACCCTAAAGAGCATGTTCTATGCATATAAGACGGCCAATCGAATCACCCTAGAGAGCATGTTCTCCGCATGTAGGAGGGCCAATCAACTCACTCTAAAGAGAGATTTTTTCTGCATGTAGGAGGGCCCATCGACTCATTCGAATGAGATTGTTTTTCACATGTAGTTTGGCCAATTGACTCACCCTAAAGAGCAGGTTCTATGCATATAAGACGGCCAATCGAATCACCCTAAAGAGCATGTTCTCTGCATGTAGGAGGGCCAATCAACTCACTCTAAAGAGACATGTTTTCTGCATGTAGGAGGGCCCATCGACTCCTTCGAATGAGAATGTTTTCCACATGTAGGAGGTCCAATTGATACACTCTAAAGAGAAATGTTTTCTACATGAAGGAAGGCCAATTGACTCACCCTAAGGAGCATGTTCTCTGCATGTAAGACGGCCAATCGACTCACCCTAAAGAGAATGTTCTCCGCATGTAGGAGTGCGAATCGACTCACTCTAAAGAGAATCTTTCCCACATTTAGGAGAGCCAATTGACGCACTCTAAATAGAAATGTTTTCTATATGTAGGAAGGCCAATTGACTCACTCTAAAGAGAATATTTTCCGAATGTAGATGGGCCAAGCAACTCACTCTAAAGAGAATGTTTTCTATATGTAGGAGGGCTAATCGACTCACTGCAAAGAGAATGCTTTCCACATGTAGAAGGGCCAATCGACTCACCCTAAAGAGCATGATCTCTGCATGTAAGACGGCCAATCGAATCACCCTAAAGAGCATGTTCTCCGCATGTAGGAGGGCCAATCAACTCACTCTAAAGAGAGATTTTTTCTGCATGTAGGAGGGCCCATCGACTCATTCGAATGAGAATGTTTTCCACATGTAGGAGGGCCAATCGACTCACTCTGATAGAATGTTTTGCACATTTAGGAGTGCCAATTCACTCACTCTAAAGAATGCTTTCCTCATGTAGGAGGGCCAATTGACTCACTCTAAAGAGAAAGTTTTCCACATGTAGGAGTGACAATTGACTCAGTGTAAAGAGAATATTTTCTGAATGTAGGGGGGCCAATCGACTCACTCTAACCGTAATATTCTCCACATGAAAGAGGGCCAATAGACTCACCCTAAAGAGCATGTTCTCCGCATGTAGGAGGGCCAATCAACTCACTCTAAAGAGAGATGTTTTCTGCATGTAGTGGGGCCCATCCACTCACTCGAATGAGAATGTTTTCCACATGTAGGAGGGCCAATCGACTCACTCTAAACAGAATGTTTTCCACATTTAGGAGTGCCTATTGACGCACTCTAAAGAGAAATGTTTTCTACATGTAGGAAGGTCAATTGACTCACTCTAAAGATAATGTTTTCTGAATGTAGGAGGGCCAATCGACTCACTCTAAAGAGAATCATTTCCAGTTTAAGGAGGGCCAATCGACTCACCTTAAAGAGAATGTTTTCTGCATGTAGGAGGGCCGATTGACTCACTCTAAAGAGAATGTTTTCTGAATGTAGGAGGGCCAATTGACTCACTCTAAAGAGAATGTTTTCTGAATGTAGGAGGGCCAATTGACTCAATCTGAAGAGAATGTTTTCCACATGTAGGAGGGCCAATTGTCTCACTGTAAAGAGAATACTTTCTGAATGTAGGAGGGCCAATCGACTCACTCTAACGGGAATATTCTCCACATGAAAGAGGGTCAATAGACTCACCCTAAAGAGAGATGTTTTCTGCATGTAGGAAGGCCAATCGACTAACTCGAATGAGAATGTTTTCCACATGTAGGAGGGACAATCGACTCACTCTGATAGAATGTTTTCCACATGTTGGAGGGCCAATTGACTCACCCTAAAGAGAATGTTTTCCGCATGTAGGAGTGCCAATCGACTCACTCTAAAGAGAATGTTTTCCAGATTTAGGAGGGCCAATTGACACACTCTAAAGAGAATGTTCTCTGAATGTAGATGGGCAAATCAACTCACTCTAAAGAGAATGTTTTCTACATGTAGGAGGGCTAATTGACTCACTCTAAAGAGAAAGTTTTCTACATGTAGGAGGGCCAATCGACTCAATTGAAAGAGATTGTTTTCCACATGTATGTGGGCCAATCGACTCACCCTACAGAGCATGTTCTATGCATGTAAGACGGCCAATCGACTCACCCTAAAGAGCATGGTCTCCGCATTTAGGAGGGCCAATCGACTCACTCTAAAGAGAGATGTTTTCCACATGTAGGACGGCCAATCGACTCAATTGAAAGAGATTGTTTTCCACATGTAGGTTGGCCAATCGACTCACCCTAAAGAGCATGTTCTATGCATGTAAGACGGCCAATCGAATCACCCTAGAGAGCATGTTCTGCGCATGTAGGAGGGCCAATTGACACACTCTAAAGTGAAATGTTTTCTACATGTAGGAAGGCCAATTGACTCACTCTAAAGAGAATGTTTTCTACATGTAGGAGGGCCAATTGACTCACTCTAAAGAGAATGTTTTCTACATGTAGGAGGGCCAATCGACTCAATTGAAAGAGATTGTTTTCCACATGTAATAGGGCCAATCGACTCACCCTAAAGAGCATGTTCTATGCATATAAGACGGCCAATCGAATCATCCTAGAGAGCATGTTCTCCGCATGTAGGAGGGCCAATCAACTCACTCTAAAGAGAGATTTTTTCTGCATGTAGGAGGGCCCATCGACTCATTCGAATGAGAATGTATTCCACATGTAGGAGGGCCAATCGACTCACTCTGATAGTATGATTTCCACATGTAGGAGGGCCAATTGATACACTCTAAAGAGAAATGTTTTCTACATGAAGGAAGGCCAATTGATTCACCCTAAGGAGCATGTTCTCCACATGTAGGAGGGCCATTCGACTCACCCTAAAGAGCATGTTCTCTGCATGTAAGACGGCCAAGCGACTCAACCTAAAGAGCATGTTCTGCGCATGTAGGAGGGCCAATCGACCCAAGCTAAAGAGAATGTTTTCCGCATGTAGGAAGGCCAATTGTCTCACTGTAAAGAGAATACTTTCTGAATGTAGGAGGGCCAATCGACTCACTCTAACGGGAATATGCTCCACATGAAAGGGGGTCAATAGACTCACCCTAAAGAGAGATGTTTTCTGCATGTAGGAAGGCCAATTGACTCACCCTAAAGAGAATGTTTTCCGCATGTAGGAGTGCCAATCGACTCACTCTAAAGAGAATGTTTTCCAGATTTAGGAGGGCCAATTGACACACTCTAAAGAGAATGTTCTCTGAATGTAGATGGGCAAATCAACTCACTCTAAAGAGAATGTTTTCTACATGTAGGAGGGCTAATTGACTCACTCTAAAGAGAAAGTTTTCTACATGTAGGAGGGCCAATCGACTCAATTGAAAGAGATTGTTTTCCACATGTATGTGGGCCAATCGACTCACCCTACAGAGCATGTTCTATGCATGTAAGACGGCCAATCGACTCACCCTAAAGAGCATGGTCTCCGCATTTAGGAGGGCCAATCGACTCACTCTAAAGAGAGATGTTTTCCACATGTAGGACGGCCAATCGACTCAATTGAAAGAGATTGTTTTCCACATGTAGGTTGGCCAATCGACTCACCCTAAAGAGCATGTTCTATGCATGTAAGACGGCCAATCGAATCACCCTAGAGAGCATGTTCTGCGCATGTAGGAGGGCCAATTGACACACTCTAAAGTGAAATGTTTTCTACATGTAGGAAGGCCAATTGACTCACTCTAAAGAGAATGTTTTCTACATGTAGGAGGGCCAATTGACTCACTCTAAAGAGAATGTTTTCTACATGTAGGAGGGCCAATCGACTCAATTGAAAGAGATTGTTTTCCACATGTAATAGGGCCAATCGACTCACCCTAAAGAGCATGTTCTATGCATATAAGACGGCCAATCGAATCATCCTAGAGAGCATGTTCTCCGCATGTAGGAGGGCCAATCAACTCACTCTAAAGAGAGATTTTTTCTGCATGTAGGAGGGCCCATCGACTCATTCGAATGAGAATGTATTCCACATGTAGGAGGGCCAATCGACTCACTCTGATAGTATGATTTCCACATGTAGGAGGGCCAATTGATACACTCTAAAGAGAAATGTTTTCTACATGAAGGAAGGCCAATTGATTCACCCTAAGGAGCATGTTCTCCACATGTAGGAGGGCCATTCGACTCACCCTAAAGAGCATGTTCTCTGCATGTAAGACGGCCAAGCGACTCAACCTAAAGAGCATGTTCTGCGCATGTAGGAGGGCCAATCGACCCAAGCTAAAGAGAATGTTTTCCGCATGTAGGAAGGCCAATTGTCTCACTGTAAAGAGAATACTTTCTGAATGTAGGAGGGCCAATCGACTCACTCTAACGGGAATATGCTCCACATGAAAGGGGGTCAATAGACTCACCCTAAAGAGAGATGTTTTCTGCATGTAGGAAGGCCAATCGACTAACTCGAATGAGAATGTTTTCCACATGTAGGAGGGCCAATTGACTCACTCTAAAGAGAAGGTTATCCACATGTAGGAGGCCCAATGGACACACTTTGAAGAGAAATTTTTTCTAAATGTAGGAAGGCAAATTGACTCACTCTAATGAGAATGTTTTCCACATGTAGGAGGGCCAATTGACTCACTGTAAAGAGAATGTTTTCCACATGTGGAAGAGCCAATAGACTCAATCGAAAGAGAATATTCTCCACATGCAGGAGGGCCATTTGACTCACTCTAAAGAGACAGTTTTCCACATATAGGAGGGCCAATCGACTCACGCTACAGAGCATGTTCTCTGCATGTAAGACGGCCAATCAACTCACCCTAAAGTGCATGTTCTCCGCATTTAGGAAGGCCAATCGACTGACTCTAAAGAGAGATATTTTCTGCGTGTAGGAGGGCCCATCGAATCACTCTAATGAGAATGTTTTCCACATTTAAGGGGGCCAATCCACTCACCCTAAAGAATGCTATCCTCATGTAGGAGGGCCAATTGACTCACTCTAAAGAGAATGTTTTCCACAAGTAGTAGGGCCAAACGACTCACTCCAAAGAGAATGCTTTCCACATGTAGGAGGACCAATCGACTGAATTGAAAGAGATTGTTTTTCACATGTAGGAGGGCTAATCGACTCACTCTAAAGAGAAAGTTTTCTACATGTAGGAGGGCCAATCGACTCAATTGAAAGAGATTGTTTTCCACATGTATGTGGGCCAATCGACTCACCCTACAGAGCATGTTCTATGCATGTAAGACGGCCAATCGACTCACCCTAAAGAGCATGGTCTCCGCATTTAGGAGGGCCAATCGACTCACTCTAAAGAGAGATGTTTTCCACATGTAGGACGGCCAATCGACTCAATTGAAAGAGATTGTTTTCCACATGTAGGTTGGCCAATCGACTCACCCTAAAGAGCCTGTTCTATGCATGTAAGACGGCCAATCGAATCACCCTAGAGAGCATGTTCTCCGCATGTAGGAGGGCCAATCAACTCACTCTAAAGAGAGATGTTTTCTGCATGTAGGAGGGCCAATCGACTCACTCTGATAGAATGTTTTCCACATGTAGGAGGGCCAATTGATACACTCTAAAGAGAAATGTTTTCTACATGAAGGAAGGCCAATTGACTCACCCTAAGGAGCATGTTCTCCACATGTAGGAGGGCCATTCGACTCACCCTAAAGGGCATGTTCTCTGCATGTAAGACGGCCAATCGACTCACCCTAAAGAGCATGTTCTGCGCATGTATGGGGGCTTATCGACCAACCCTAAAGAGAATGTTCTCCGCATGTAGGAGTGACAATTGACTCAGTGTAATGAGAATATTTTCTGAATGTAGGGGGGCCAATCGACTCACTCTAACCGTAATATTCTCCACATGAAAGAGGGCCAATAGACTCACCCTAAAGAGCATGTTCTCCGCATGTAGGAGGGCCAATCAACTCACTCTAAAGAGAGATGTTTTCTGCATGTAGGAGGGCCCATCGACTCACTCGAATGAGAATGTTTTCCACATGTAGGAGGGCCAATCGTCTCACTGTAAAGAGAATACTTTCTGAATGTAGGAGGGCCAATCGACTCACTCTAACGGGAATATTCTCCACATGAAAGAGGGCCAATAGACTCACCCTAAAGAGCATGTTCTCCGCATGTAGGAGGGCCAATCAACTCACTCTAAGGAGAGATGTTTTCTGCATGTAGGAGGGCCCATCGACTCACTCGAATGAGAATGTTTTCCACATGTAGGAGGGCCAATTCACTCACTCTAAAGAATGCTTTCCTCATGTAGGAGGGCCAATTGACTCACTCTAAAGAGAAAGTTTTCCACATGTAGGAGTGACAATTGACTCAGTGTAAAGAGAATATTTTCTGAATGTAGGGGGGCCAATCGACTCACTCTAACCGTAATATTCTCCACATGAAAGAGGGCCAATAGACTCACCCTAAAGAGCATGTTCTCCGCATGTAGGAGGGCCAATCAACTCACTCTAAAGAGAGATGTTTTCTGCATGTAGTGGGGCCCATCCACTCACTCGAATGAGAATGTTTTCCACATGTAGGAGGGCCAATCGACTCACTCTAAACAGAATGTTTTCCACATTTAGGAGTGCCTATTGACGCACTCTAAAGAGAAATGTTTTCTACATGTAGGAAGGTCAATTGACTCACTCTAAAGATAATGTTTTCTGAATGTAGGAGGGCCAATCGACTCACTCTAAAGAGAATCATTTCCAGTTTAAGGAGGGCCAATCGACTCACCTTAAAGAGAATGTTTTCTGCATGTAGGAGGGCCGATTGACTCACTCTAAAGAGAATGTTTTCTGAATGTAGGAGGGCCAATTGACTCACTCTAAAGAGAATGTTTTCTGAATGTAGGAGGGCCAATTGACTCAATCTGAAGAGAATGTTTTCCACATGTAGGAGGGCCAATCGTCTCACTGTAAAGAGAATACTTTCTGAATGTAGGAGGGCCAATCGACTCACTCTAACGGGAATATTCTCCACATGAAAGAGGGTCAATAGACTCACCCTAAAGAGAGATGTTTTCTGCATGTAGGAAGGCCAATCGACTAACTCGAATGAGAATGTTTTCCACATGTAGGAGGGACAATCGACTCACTCTGATAGAATGTTTTCCACATGTTGGAGGGCCAATTGACTCACCCTAAAGAGAATGTTTTCCGCATGTAGGAGTGCCAATCGACTCACTCTAAAGAGAATGTTTTCCAGATTTAGGAGGGCCAATTGACACACTCTAAAGAGAATGTTCTCTGAATGTAGATGGGCAAATCAACTCACTCTAAAGAGAATGTTTTCTACATGTAGGAGGGCTAATTGACTCACTCTAAAGAGAAAGTTTTCTACATGTAGGAGGGCCAATCGACTCAATTGAAAGAGATTGTTTTCCACATGTATGTGGGCCAATCGACTCACCCTACAGAGCATGTTCTATGCATGTAAGACGGCCAATCGACTCACCCTAAAGAGCATGGTCTCCGCATTTAGGAGGGCCAATCGACTCACTCTAAAGAGAGATGTTTTCCACATGTAGGACGGCCAATCGACTCAATTGAAAGAGATTGTTTTCCACATGTAGGTTGGCCAATCGACTCACCCTAAAGAGCATGTTCTATGCATGTAAGACGGCCAATCGAATCACCCTAGAGAGCATGTTCTGCGCATGTAGGAGGGCCAATTGACACACTCTAAAGTGAAATGTTTTCTACATGTAGGAAGGCCAATTGACTCACTCTAAAGAGAATGTTTTCTACATGTAGGAGGGCCAATTGACTCACTCTAAAGAGAATGTTTTCTACATGTAGGAGGGCCAATCGACTCAATTGAAAGAGATTGTTTTCCACATGTAATAGGGCCAATCGACTCACCCTAAAGAGCATGTTCTATGCATATAAGACGGCCAATCGAATCATCCTAGAGAGCATGTTCTCCGCATGTAGGAGGGCCAATCAACTCACTCTAAAGAGAGATTTTTTCTGCATGTAGGAGGGCCCATCGACTCATTCGAATGAGAATGTATTCCACATGTAGGAGGGCCAATCGACTCACTCTGATAGTATGATTTCCACATGTAGGAGGGCCAATTGATACACTCTAAAGAGAAATGTTTTCTACATGAAGGAAGGCCAATTGATTCACCCTAAGGAGCATGTTCTCCACATGTAGGAGGGCCATTCGACTCACCCTAAAGAGCATGTTCTCTGCATGTAAGACGGCCAAGCGACTCAACCTAAAGAGCATGTTCTGCGCATGTAGGAGGGCCAATCAACCCAAGCTAAAGAGAATGTTTTCCGCATGTAGGAAGGCCAATTGTCTCACTGTAAAGAGAATACTTTCTGAATGTAGGAGGGCCAATCGACTCACTCTAACGGGAATATTCTCCACATGAAAGGGGGTCAATAGACTCACCCTAAAGAGAGATGTTTTCTGCATGTAGGAAGGCCAATCGACTAACTCGAATGAGAATGTTTTCCACATGTAGGAGGGCCAATTGACTCACTCTAAAGAGAAGGTTATCCACATGTAGGAGGCCCAATGGACACACTTTGAAGAGAAATTTTTTCTAAATGTAGGAAGGCAAATTGACTCACTCTAATGAGAATGTTTTCCACATGTAGGAGGGCCAATTGACTCACTGTAAAGAGAATGTTTTCCACATGTGGAAGAGCCAATAGACTCAATCGAAAGAGAATATTCTCCACATGCAGGAGGGCCATTTGACTCACTCTAAAGAGACAGTTTTCCACATATAGGAGGGCCAATCGACTCACCCTAAAGAGCATGTTCTCCGCATTTAGGAAGGCCAATCGACTGACTCTAAAGAGAGATATTTTCTGCGTGTAGGAGGGCCCATCGAATCACTCTAATGAGAATGTTTTCCACATTTAAGGGGGCCAATCCACTCACCCTAAAGAATGCTATCCTCATGTAGGAGGGCCAATTGACTCACTCTAAAGAGAATGTTTTCCACAAGTAGTAGGGCCAAACGACTCACTCCAAAGAGAATGCTTTCCACATGTAGGAGGACCAATCGACTGAATTGAAAGAGATTGTTTTTCACATGTAGGAGGGCTAATCGACTCACTCTAAAGAGAAAGTTTTCTACATGTAGGAGGGCCAATCGACTCAATTGAAAGAGATTGTTTTCCACATGTATGTGGGCCAATCGACTCACCCTACAGAGCATGTTCTATGCATGTAAGACGGCCAATCGACTCACCCTAAAGAGCATGGTCTCCGCATTTAGGAGGGCCAATCGACTCACTCTAAAGAGAGATGTTTTCCACATGTAGGACGGCCAATCGACTCAATTGAAAGAGATTGTTTTCCACATGTAGGTTGGCCAATCGACTCACCCTAAAGAGCCTGTTCTATGCATGTAAGACGGCCAATCGAATCACCCTAGAGAGCATGTTCTCCGCATGTAGGAGGGCCAATCAACTCACTCTAAAGAGAGATGTTTTCTGCATGTAGGAGGGCCAATCGACTCACTCTGATAGAATGTTTTCCACATGTAGGAGGGCCAATTGATACACTCTAAAGAGAAATGTTTTCTACATGAAGGAAGGCCAATTGACTCACCCTAAGGAGCATGTTCTCCACATGTAGGAGGGCCATTCGACTCACCCTAAAGGGCATGTTCTCTGCATGTAAGACGGCCAATCGACTCACCCTAAAGAGCATGTTCTGCGCATGTATGGGGGCCAATCGACCAACCCTAAAGAGAATGTTCTCCGCATGTAGGAGTGACAATTGACTCAGTGTAATGAGAATATTTTCTGAATGTAGGGGGGCCAATCGACTCACTCTAACCGTAATATTCTCCACATGAAAGAGGGCCAATAGACTCACCCTAAAGAGCATGTTCTCCGCATGTAGGAGGGCCAATCAACTCACTCTAAAGAGAGATGTTTTCTGCATGTAGGAGGGCCCATCGACTCACTCGAATGAGAATGTTTTCCACATGTAGGAGGGCCAATCGTCTCACTGTAAAGAGAATACTTTCTGAATGTAGGAGGGCCAATCGACTCACTCTAACGGGAATATTCTCCACATGAAAGAGGGCCAATAGACTCACCCTAAAGAGCATGTTCTCCGCATGTAGGAGGGCCAATCAACTCACTCTAAGGAGAGATGTTTTCTGCATGTAGGAGGGCCCATCGACTCACTCGAATGAGAATGTTTTCCACATGTAGGAGGGCCAATCGTCTCACTGTAAAGATAATACTTTCTGAATGTAGGAGGGCCAATCGACTCACTCTAACGGGAATATTCTCCACATGAAAGAGGGTCAATAGACTCACCCTAAAGAGAGATGTTTTCTGCATGTAGGAAGGCCAATCGACTAACTCGAATGAGAATGTTTTCCACATGTAGGAGGGCCAATCGACTCACTCTGATAGAATGTTTTCCACATGTAGGAGGGCCAATTGACTCACTCTAAAGAGAAGGTTATCCACATGTAGGAGGCCCAATGGACACACTTTGAAGAGAAATTTTTTCTACATGTAGGAAGGCAAATTGACTCACTCTAATGAGAATGTTTTCCACATGTAGAAGGAACAATTGACTCACTATGAAGAGAAATGTTTTCCACGTGTAGGATGGCCAATCGACTCAATTCAAAGAGATTGTTTGCCGCATGTAGGTGGGCTAATCGACTCACGCTACAGAGCATGTTCTCTGCATGTAAGATGGCCAATCGACTCACCCTAAAGAGCATGTTCTCCGCATTTAGGAGGGCCAATCGACTGACTCTAAAGAGAGATATTTTCTGCGTGTAGGAGGGCCCATCGAATCACTCTAATGAGAGTGTTTTCCACATTTAAGGGGGCCAATCCACTCACCCTAAAGAATGCTTTCCTCATGTAGGAGGGCCAATTGACTCACTCTAAAGAGAAAGTTTTCCACATGTAGGAGGGCCAATTCACTCACTCTAAAGAGAATGTTTTCCACAAGCAGTAGGGCCAAACGACTCACTCCAAAAAGAATGCTTTCCACATGTAGGAGGGCCAATCGACTCACTCTGATAGAATGTTTTCCACATGTTGGAGGGCCAATTGACTCACCCTAAAGAGAATGTTTTCCGCATATAGGAGTGCCAATTGACTCACTCTAAAGAGAATGTTTTCCAGATTTAGGAGGGCCAATTGACACACTCTAAAGAGAAATGTTTTCTACATGTAGGAAGGCTAATTGACTCACTCTAAAGAGAATGTTTTCTGAATGTAGATGGGCCAATCAACTCACTCTAAAGAGAATGTTTTCTACCTGTAGGAGGGCCAATCGACTCAATTGAAAGATTGTTTTCCACATGTAGGTGGGCCAATCGACTCACCCTACAGAACATGTTCTATGCATGTAAGACGGCCAATCGACTCACTCTAAAGAGCATGTTCTCCGCATTTAGGAGGGCCAATCGACTCACTCTAAAGAGCATGTTCTCCACATGTAGGACGGCCAATCGACTCAATTGAAAGAGATTGTTTTCCACATGTAGGTTGGCCAATCGACTCACCCTAAAGAGCCTGTTCTATGCATGTAAGACGGCCAATCGAATCACCCTAGAGAGCATGTTCTCCGCATGTAGGAGGGCCAATCAACTCACTCTAAAGAGAGATGTTTTCTGCATGTAGGAGGGCCAATCGACTCACTCTGATAGAATGTTTTCCACATGTAGGAGGGCCAATTGATACACTCTAAAGAGAAATGTTTTCTACATGAAGGAAGGCCAATTGACTCACCCTAAGGAGCATGTTCTCCACATGTAGGAGGGCCATTCGACTCACCCTAAAGGGCATGTTCTCTGCATGTAAGACGGCCAATCGACTCACCCTAAAGAGCATGTTCTGCGCATGTATGGGGGCCAATCGACCAACCCTAAAGAGAATGTTCTCCGCATGTAGGAGTGACAATTGACTCAGTGTAATGAGAATATTTTCTGAATGTAGGGGGGCCAATCGACTCACTCTAACCGTAATATTCTCCACATGAAAGAGGGCCAATAGACTCACCCTAAAGAGCATGTTCTCCGCATGTAGGAGGGCCAATCAACTCACTCTAAAGAGAGATGTTTTCTGCATGTAGGAGGGCCCATCGACTCACTCGAATGAGAATGTTTTCCACATGTAGGAGGGCCAATCGTCTCACTGTAAAGAGAATACTTTCTGAATGTAGGAGGGCCAATCGACTCACTCTAACGGGAATATTCTCCACATGAAAGAGGGCCAATAGACTCACCCTAAAGAGCATGTTCTCCGCATGTAGGAGGGCCAATCAACTCACTCTAAGGAGAGATGTTTTCTGCATGTAGGAGGGCCCATCGACTCACTCGAATGAGAATGTTTTCCACATGTAGGAGGGCCAATCGTCTCACTGTAAAGATAATACTTTCTGAATGTAGGAGGGCCAATCGACTCACTCTAACGGGAATATTCTCCACATGAAAGAGGGTCAATAGACTCACCCTAAAGAGAGATGTTTTCTGCATGTAGGAAGGCCAATCGACTAACTCGAATGAGAATGTTTTCCACATGTAGGAGGGCCAATCGACTCACTCTGATAGAATGTTTTCCACATGTAGGAGGGCCAATTGACTCACTCTAAAGAGAAGGTTATCCACATGTAGGAGGCCCAATGGACACACTTTGAAGAGAAATTTTTTCTACATGTAGGAAGGCAAATTGACTCACTCTAATGAGAATGTTTTCCACATGTAGAAGGAACAATTGACTCACTATGAAGAGAAATGTTTTCCACGTGTAGGATGGCCAATCGACTCAATTCAAAGAGATTGTTTGCCGCATGTAGGTGGGCTAATCGACTCACGCTACAGAGCATGTTCTCTGCATGTAAGATGGCCAATCGACTCACCCTAAAGAGCATGTTCTCCGCATTTAGGAGGGCCAATCGACTGACTCTAAAGAGAGATATTTTCTGCGTGTAGGAGGGCCCATCGAATCACTCTAATGAGAGTGTTTTCCACATTTAAGGGGGCCAATCCACTCACCCTAAAGAATGCTTTCCTCATGTAGGAGGGCCAATTGACTCACTCTAAAGAGAAAGTTTTCCACATGTAGGAGGGCCAATTCACTCACTCTAAAGAGAATGTTTTCCACAAGCAGTAGGGCCAAACGACTCACTCCAAAAAGAATGCTTTCCACATGTAGGAGGGCCAATCGACTCACTCTGATAGAATGTTTTCCACATGTTGGAGGGCCAATTGACTCACCCTAAAGAGAATGTTTTCCGCATATAGGAGTGCCAATTGACTCACTCTAAAGAGAATGTTTTCCAGATTTAGGAGGGCCAATTGACACACTCTAAAGAGAAATGTTTTCTACATGTAGGAAGGCTAATTGACTCACTCTAAAGAGAATGTTTTCTGAATGTAGATGGGCCAATCAACTCACTCTAAAGAGAATGTTTTCTACCTGTAGGAGGGCCAATCGACTCAATTGAAAGATTGTTTTCCACATGTAGGTGGGCCAATCGACTCACCCTACAGAACATGTTCTATGCATGTAAGACGGCCAATCGACTCACTCTAAAGAGCATGTTCTCCGCATTTAGGAGGGCCAATCGACTCACTCTAAAGAGAGATGTTTTCTGGATGTAGGGGGGCCCATCGAATCACTCTAATGAGAATGTTTTCCAAATGTAAGAGGGCCAATCCACACAGCCTAAGAAATGCTTTCCTCATGTAGGAGGGCTAATTGACTCACTCTAAAGAGAAAGTTTTCCACATGTAGGAGGGCCAATTGACTCACTCTAAAGAGAATGTTTCCCACGAGTAGGAGGGCCAATCGACTCACTCTAAAGAGTATGTTTTCTACCTGTAGGCGTGCCAATCGACTCACTTTAAAGAGAATATTTTCTGAATGTAGGAGGGCCAATCGACTCACTCTAACGGGAATATTCTCCACATGAAAGAGGGCCAATAGACTCACCCTAAAGAGCACGTTCTCCGCATGTAGGAGGGCCAATCAACTCACTCTAAAGAGAGATGTTTTCTGCATGTAGGAGGGCCAATCGACTCACTCTAACGGGAATATTCTCCACATGTAGGAGGGCCAATCGACACACCCTAAAGAGAATGTTCTCCGAATGTAGGAGTCCGAATCGACTCACTCTAAAGAGAATGTTTTCCAGATGTAGGAGGGCCAATTGACACAATGTAAAGAGAATGTTTTCTGAATGTACCTGGGCCAATTCACTCACTCTAAAGAGAATGTTTTCCACAAGTAGTAGGGCCAAACGACTCACTCCAAAGAGAATGCTTTCCACATGTAGGAGGACAAAACGACTGAATTGAAAGAGATTGTTTTTCACATGTAGGAGGGCCAATCGACTCATCCTAAAGAGCATGTTCTATGCATGTAAGACGGCAATCGAATCACCCTAAAGAGCATGTTCTCCGCATGTAGGAGGGCCAATCAACTCACTCTAAAGAGAGATTTTTTCCGCATGTAGGAGGGCCCATCGACTCATTCGAATGAGAATGTTTTCCACATGTAGGAGGGCCAATCGGCTCACTCTGATAGTATGTTTTCCACATGTAGGAGGGCCAATTGATACACTCTAAAGAGAAATGTTTTCTATATGAAGGAAGGCCAAATGACTCACCCTAAGGAGCATGTTCTCCACATGTAGGAGGGCCATTCGACTCACCCTAAAGGGCATGTTCTCTGCATGTAAGACAGCCAATCGACTCACCCTAAAGAGCATGTTCTGCGCATGTATGGGGGCCAATCGACCAACCCTAAAGAGAATGTTCTCCGCATGTAGGAGTGACAATTGACTCAGTGTAATGAGAATATTTTCTGAATGTAGGGGGGCCAATCGACTCACTCTAACCGTAATATTCTCCACATGAAAGAGGGCCAATAGACTCACCCTAAAGAGCATGTTCTCCGCATGTAGGAGGGCCAATCAACTCACTCTAAAGAGAGATGTTTTCTGCATGTAGGAGGGCCCATCGACTCACTTGAATGAGAATGTTTTCCACATGTAGGAGGGCCAATCGTCTCACTGTAAAGAGAATACTTTCTGAATGTAGGAGGGCCAATCGACTCACTCTAACGGGAATATTCTCCACATGAAAGAGGGCCAATAGACTCACCCTAAAGAGCATGTTCTCCGCATGTAGGAGGGCCAATCAACTCACTCTAAGGAGAGATGTTTTCTGCATGTAGGAGGGCCCATCGACTCACTCGAATGAGAATGTTTTCCACATGTAGGAGGGCCAATCGTCTCACTGTAAAGATAATACTTTCTGAATGTAGGAGGGCCAATCGACTCACTCTAACGGGAATATTCTCCACATGAAAGAGGGTCAATAGACTCACCCTAAAGAGAGATGTTTTCTGCATGTAGGAAGGCCAATCGACTAACTCGAATGAGAATGTTTTCCACATGTAGGAGGGCCAATCGACTCACTCTGATAGAATGTTTTCCACATGTAGGAGGGCCAATTGACTCACTCTAAAGAGAAGGTTATCCACATGTAGGAGGCCCAATGGACACACTTTGAAGAGAAATTTTTTCTACATGTAGGAAGGCAAATTGACTCACTCTAATGAGAATGTTTTCCACATGTAGAAGGAACAATTGACTCACTATGAAGAGAAATGTTTTCCACGTGTAGGATGGCCAATCGACTCAATTCAAAGAGATTGTTTGCCGCATGTAGGTGGGCTAATCGACTCACGCTACAGAGCATGTTCTCTGCATGTAAGATGGCCAATCGACTCACCCTAAACAGCATGTTCTCCGCATTTAGGAGGGCCAATCGACTGACTCTAAAGAGAGATATTTTCTGCGTGTAGGAGGGCCCATCGAATCACTCTAATGAGAGTGTTTTCCACATTTAAGGGGGCCAATCCACTCACCCTAAAGAATGCTTTCCTCATGTAGGAGGGCCAATTGACTCACTCTAAAGAGAAAGTTTTCCACATGTAGGAGGGCCAATTCACTCACTCTAAAGAGAATGTTTTCCACAAGCAGTAGGGCCAAACGACTCACTCCAAAAAGAATGCTTTCCACATGTAGGAGGGCCAATCGACTCACTCTGATAGAATGTTTTCCACATGTTGGAGGGCCAATTGACTCACCCTAAAGAGAATACTTTCTGAATGTAGGAGGGCCAATCGACTCACTCTAACGGGAATATTCTCCACATGAAAGAGGGCCAATAGACTCACCCTAAAGAGCATGTTCTCCGCATGTAGGAGGGCCAATCAACTCACTCTAAGGAGAGATGTTTTCTGCATGTAGGAGGGCCCATCGACTCACTCGAATGAGAATGTTTTCCACATGTAGGAGGGCCAATCGTCTCACTGTAAAGATAATACTTTCTGAATGTAGGAGGGCCAATCGACTCACTCTAACGGGAATATTCTCCACATGAAAGAGGGTCAATAGACTCACCCTAAAGAGAGATGTTTTCTGCATGTAGGAAGGCCAATCGACTAACTCGAATGAGAATGTTTTCCACATGTAGGAGGGCCAATCGACTCACTCTGATAGAATGTTTTCCACATGTAGGAGGGCCAATTGACTCACTCTAAAGAGAAGGTTATCCACATGTAGGAGGCCCAATGGACACACTTTGAAGAGAAATTTTTTCTACATGTAGGAAGGCAAATTGACTCACTCTAATGAGAATGTTTTCCACATGTAGAAGGAACAATTGACTCACTATGAAGAGAAATGTTTTCCACGTGTAGGATGGCCAATCGACTCAATTCAAAGAGATTGTTTGCCGCATGTAGGTGGGCTAATCGACTCACGCTACAGAGCATGTTCTCTGCATGTAAGATGGCCAATCGACTCACCCTAAAGAGCATGTTCTCCGCATTTAGGAGGGCCAATCGACTGACTCTAAAGAGAGATATTTTCTGCGTGTAGGAGGGCCCATCGAATCACTCTAATGAGAGTGTTTTCCACATTTAAGGGGGCCAATCCACTCACCCTAAAGAATGCTTTCCTCATGTAGGAGGGCCAATTGACTCACTCTAAAGAGAAAGTTTTCCACATGTAGGAGGGCCAATTCACTCACTCTAAAGAGAATGTTTTCCACAAGCAGTAGGGCCAAACGACTCACTCCAAAAAGAATGCTTTCCACATGTAGGAGGGCCAATCGACTCACTCTGATAGAATGTTTTCCACATGTTGGAGGGCCAATTGACTCACCCTAAAGAGAATGTTTTCCGCATATAGGAGTGCCAATTGACTCACTCTAAAGAGAATGTTTTCCAGATTTAGGAGGGCCAATTGACACACTCTAAAGAGAAATGTTTTCTACATGTAGGAAGGCTAATTGACTCACTCTAAAGAGAATGTTTTCTGAATGTAGATGGGCCAATCAACTCACTCTAAAGAGAATGTTTTCTACCTGTAGGAGGGCCAATCGACTCAATTGAAAGATTGTTTTCCACATGTAGGTGGGCCAATCGACTCACCCTACAGAACATGTTCTATGCATGTAAGACGGCCAATCGACTCACTCTAAAGAGCATGTTCTCCGCATTTAGGAGGGCCAATCGACTCACTCTAAAGAGAGATGTTTTCTGCATGTAGGGGGGCCCATCGAATCACTCTAATGAGAATGTTTTCCAAATGTAAGAGGGCCAATCCACACAGCCTAAAAAATGCTTTCCTCATGTAGGAGGGCTAATTGACTCACTCTAAAGAGAAAGTTTTCCACATGTAGGAGGGCCAATTGACTCACTCTAAAGAGAATGTTTCCCACGAGTAGCAGGGCCAATCGACTCACTCTAAAGAGTATGTTTTCTACCTGTAGGCGTGCCAATCGACTCACTTTAAAGAGAATATTTTCTGAATGTAGGAGGGCCAATCGACTCACTCTAACGGGAATATTCTCCACATGAAAGAGGGCCAATAGACTCACCCTAAAGAGCACGTTCTCCGCATGTAGGAGGGCCAATCAACTCACTCTAAAGAGAGATGATTTCTGCATGTAGGAGGGCCAATCGACTCACTCTAACGGGAATATTCTCCACATGTAGGAGGGCCAATCGACACACCCTAAAGAGAATGTTCTCCGAATGTAGGAGTCCGAATCGACTCACTCTAAAGAGAATGTTTTCCAGATGTAGGAGGGCCAATTGACACAATGTAAAGAGAATGTTTTCTGAATGTACCTGGGCCAATTCACTCACTCTAAAGAGAATGTTTTCCACAAGTAGTAGGGCCAAACGACTCACTCCAAAGAGAATGCTTTCCACATGTAGGAGGACCAATCGACTGAATTGAAAGAGATTGTTTTTCACATGTAGGAGGGCCAATCGACTCATCCTAAAGAGCATGTTCTATGCATGTAAGACGGCAATCGAATCACCCTAAAGAGCATGTTTTCCGTATGTAGGAGGGCCAATCAACTCACTCTAAAGAGAGATTTTTTCCGCATGTAGGAGGGCCCATCGACTCATTCGCATGAGAATGTTTTCCACATGTAGGAGGGCCAATCGGCTCACTCTGATAGTATGTTTTCCACATGTAGGAGGGCCAATTGATACACTCTAAAGAGAAATGTTTTCTATATGAAGGAAGGCCAAATGACTCACCCTAAGGAGCATGTTCTCCACATGTAGGAGGGCCATTCGACTCACCCTAAAGGGCATGTTCTCTGCATGTAAGACGGCCAAACAACTCACTCTAAAGAGAGATGTTTTCTGCATGTAGGAGGGCCCATCGACTCACTCGAATGAGAATGTTTTCCACATGTAGGAGGGCCAATCGTCTCACTGTAAAGAGAATACTTTCTGAATGTAGGAGGGCCAATCGACTCACTCTAACGGGAATATTCTCCACATGAAAGAGGGTCAATAGACTCACCCTAAAGAGAGATGTTTTCTGCATGTAGGAAGGCCAATCGACTAACTCGAATGAGAATGTTTTCCACATGTAGGAGGGCCAATCGACTCACTCTGATAGAATGTTTTCCACATGTAGGAGGGCCAATTGACTCACTCTAAAGAGAAGGTTATCCACATGTAGGAGGCCCAATGGACACACTTTGAAGAGAAATTTTTTCTAAATGTAGGAAGGCAAATTGACTCACTCTAATGAGAATGTTTTCCACATGTAGGAGGAACAATTAACTCACTATGAAGAGAAATGTTTTCCACGTGTAGGATGGCCAATCGACTCAATTCAAAGAGATTGTTTTCCGCATGTAGGTGGGCTAATCGACTCACGCTACAGAGCATGTTCTCTGCATGTAAGACGGCCAATCGACTCACCCTAAAGAGCATGTTCTCCGCATTTAGGAGGGCCAATCGACTGACTCTAAAGAGAGATATTTTCTGCGTGTAGGAGGGCCCATCGAATCACTCTAATGAGAGTGTTTTCCACATTTAAGGGGGCCAATCCACTCACCCTAAAGAATGCTTTCCTCATGTAGGAGGGACAATTGACTCACTCTAAAGAGAAAGTTTTCCACATGTAGGAGGGCCAATTCACTCACTCTAAAGAGAATGTTTTCCACAAGTAGTAGGGCCAAACGACTCACTCCAAAGAGAATGCTTTCCACAAGTAGGAGGGCCAATCGACTCACTCTGATAGAAAGTTTTCCACATGTTGGAGGGCCAATTGACTCACCCTAAAGAGAATGTTTTCCGCATGTAGGAGTGCCAATCGACTCACTCTAAAGAGAATGTTTTCCAGATTTAGGAGGGCCAATTGACACACTCTAAAGAGAAATGTTTTCTACATGTAGGAAGGCCAATTGACTCACTCTAAAGAGAGATGTTTTCCACATGTAGGACGGCCAATCGACTCAATTGAAAGAGATTGTTTTCCACATGTAGGTTGGCCAATCGACTCACCCTAAAGAGCATGTTCTATGCATGTAAGACGTCCAATCGAATCACCCTAGAGAGCATGTTCTCCGCATGTAGGAGGGCCAATCAACTCACTCTATAGAGAGATGTTTTCTGCATGTAGGAGGGCCAATCGACTCACTCTGATAGAATGTTTTCCACATGTAGGAGGGCCAATTGATACACTCTAAAGAGAAATGTTTTCTACATGAAGGAAGGCCAATTGACTCACCCTAAGGAGCATGTTCTCCACATGTAGGAGGGCCATTCGACTCACCCTAAAGGGCATGTTCTCTGCATGTAAGACGGCCAATCGACTCACCCTAAAGAGCATGTTCTGCGCATGTATGGGGGCCAATCGACCCACCCTAAAGAGAATGTTCTCCGCATGTAGGAGTGACAATTGACTCAGTGTAATGAGAATATTTTCTGAATGTAGGGGGGCCAATCGACTCACTCTAACCGTAATATTCTCGACATGAAAGAGGGCCAATAGACTCACCCTAAAGAGCATGTTCTCCGCATGTAGGAGGGCCAATCAACTCACTCTAAAGAGAGATGTTTTCTGCATGTAGGAGGGCCCATCGACTCACTCGAATGAGAATGTTTTCCACATGTAGGAGGGCCAATCATCTCACTGTAAAGAGAATACTTTCTGAATGTAGGAGGGCCAATCGACTCACTCTAACGGGAATATTCTCCACATGAAAGAGGGCCAATAGACTCACCCTAAAGAGCATGTTCTCCGCATGTAGGAGGGCCAATCAACTCACTCTAAAGAGAGATGTTTTCTGCATGTAGGAGGGCCCATCGACTCACTCGAATGAGAATGTGTTCCACATGTAGGAGGGCCAATCGTCTCACTGTAAAGATAATACTTTCTGAATGTAGGAGGGCCAATCGACTCACTCTAACGGGAATATTCTCCACATGAAAGAGGGTCAATAGACTCACCCTAAAGAGAGATGTTTTCTGCATGTAGGAAGGCCAATCGACTAACTCGAATGAGAATGTTTTCCACATGTAGGAGGGCCCATCGACTCACTCTGATAGAATGTTTTCCACATGTAGGAGGGCCAATTGACTCACTCTAAAGAGAAGGTTATCCACATATAGGAGGCCCAATGGACACACTTTGAAGTGAAATTTTTTCTACATGTAGGAAGGCAAATTGACTCACTCTAATGAGAATGTTTTCCACATGTAGAAGGAACAATTGACTCACTATGAAGAGAAATGTTTTCCACGTGTAGGATGGCCAATCGACTCAATTCAAAGAGATTGTTTGCCGCATGTAGGTGGGCTAATCGACTCACGCTACAGAGCATGTTCTCTGCATGTAAGACGGCCAATCGACTCACCCTAAAGAGCATGTTCTCCGCATTTAGGAGGGCCAATCGACTGACTCTAAAGAGAGATATTTTCTGCGTGTAGGAGGGCCCATCGAATCACTCTAATGAGAGTGTTTTCCACATTTAAGGGGGCCAATCCACTCACCCTAAAGAATGCTTTCCTCATGTAGGAGGGCCAACTGACTCACTCTAAAGAGAAAGTTTTCCACATGTAGGAGGGCCAATTCACTCACTCTAAAGAGAATGTTTTCCACAAGTAGTAGGGCCAAATGACTCACTCCAAAGAGAATGCTTTCCACATGTAGGAGGGCCAATCGACTCACTCTGATAGAATGTTTTCCACATGTTGGAGGGCCAATTGACTCACCCTAAAGAGAATGTTTTCCGCATGTAGGAGTGCCAATCGACTCACTCTAAAGAGAATGTTTTCCAGATTTAGGAGGGCCAATTGACACACTCTAAAGAGAAATGTTTTCTACATGTAGGAAGGCCAATTGACTCACTCTAAAGAGAAAGTTTTCTACATGTAGGAGGGCCAATCGACTCAATTGAAAGAGATTGTTTTCCACATGTATGTGGGCCAATCGACTCACCCTACAGAGCATGTTCTATGCATGTAAGACGGCCAATCGACTCACCCTAAAGAGCATGGTCTCCGCATTTAGGAGGGCCAATCGACTCACTCTAAAGAGAGATGTTTTCCACATGTAGGACGGCCAATCGACTCAATTGAAAGAGATTGTTTTCCACATGTAGGTTGGCCAATCGACTCACCCTAAAGAGCATGTTCTCCGCATGTAGGAGGGCCAATCAACTCACTCTAAAGAGAGATGTTTTCTGCATGTAGGAGGGCCAATCGACTCACTCTGATAGAATGTTTTCCACATGTAGGAGGGCCAATTGATACACTCTAAAGAGAAATGTTTTCTACATGAAGGAAGGCCAATTGACTCACCCTAAGGAGCATGTTCTCCACATGTAGGAGGGCCATTCGACTCACCCTAAAGGGCATGTTCTCTGCATGTAAGACGGCCAATCGACTCACCCTAAAGAGCATGTTCTGCGCATGTATGGGGGCCAATCGACCCACCCTAAAGAGAATGTTCTCCGCATGTAGGAGTGACAATTGACTCAGTGTAATGAGAATATTTTCTGAATGTAGGGGGGCCAATCGACTCACTCTAACCGTAATATTCTCCACATGAAAGAGGGCCAATAGACTCACCCTAAAGAGCATGTTCTCCGCATGTAGGAGGGCCAATCAACTCACTCTAAAGAGAGATGTTTTCTGCATGTAGGAGGGCCCATCGACTCACTCGAATGAGAATGTTTTCCACATGTAGGAGGGCCAATCGTCTCACTGTAAAGAGAATACTTTCTGAATGTAGGAGGGCCAATCGACTCACTCTAACGGGAATATTCTCCACATGAAAGAGGGCCAATAGACTCACCCTAAAGAGCATGTTCTCCGCATTTAGGAGGGCCAATCGACTGACTCTAAAGAGAGATATTTTCTGCGTGTAGGAGGGCCCATCGAATCACTCTAATGAGAGTGTTTTCCACATTTAAGGGGGCCAATCCACTCACCCTAAAGAATGCTTTCCTCATGTAGGAGGGCCAATTGACTCACTCTAAAGAGAAAGTTTTCCACATGTAGGAGGGCCAATTCACTCACTCTAAAGAGAATGTTTTCCACAAGCAGTAGGGCCAAACGACTCACTCCAAAGAGAATGCTTTCCACATGTAGGAGGGCCAATTGACTCACTCTAAAGAGAATGTTTTCTACATGTAGGAGGGCCAATTGACTCACTCTAAAGAGAATGTTTTCTACATGTAGGAGGGCCAATCGACTCAATTGAAAGAGATTGTTTTCCACATGTATGTGGGCCAATCGACTCACCCTACAGAGCATGTTCTATGCATGTACGACGGGCAATCGACTCACCCTAAAGAGCATGGTCTCCGCATTTAGGAGGGCCAATCGACTCACTCTAAAGAGAGATGTTTTCCACATGTAGGACGGCCAATCGACTCAATTGAAAGAGATTGTTTTCCACATGTAGTTTGGCCAATTGACTCACCCTAAAGAGCAGGTTCTATGCATATAAGACGGCCAATCGAATCACCCTAAAGAGCATGTTCTCTGCATGTAGGAGGGCCAATCAACTCACTCTAAAGAGACATGTTTTCTGCATGTAGGAGGGCCCATCGACTCATTCGAATGAGAATGTTTTCCACATGTAGGAGGTCCAATTGATACACTCTAAAGAGAAATGTTTTCTACATGAAGGAAGGCCAATTGACTCACCCTAAGGAGCATGTTCTCTGCGTGTAAGACGGCCAATCGACTCACCCTAAAGAGAATGTTCTCCGCATGTAGGAGTGCGAATCGACTCACTCTAAAGAGAATCTTTCCCACATTTTGGAGAGCCAATTGACGCACTCTAAATAGAAATGTTTTCTATATGTAGGAAGGCCAATTGACTCACTCTAAAGAGAATGTTTTCCGAATGTAGATGGGCCAAGCAACTCACTCTAAAGAGAATGTTTTCTATATGTAGGAGGGCTAATCGACTCACTGCAAAGAGAATGCTTTCCACATGTAGAAGGGCCAATCGACTCACCCTAAAGAGCATGATCTCTGCATGTAGGAGGGCCAATCAACTCACTCTAAAGAGAGATGTTTTCTGCATGTAGTGGGGCCCATCCACTCACTCGAATGAGAATGTTTTCCACATGTAGGAGGGCCAATCGACTAACTCTAAAGAGAATGTTTTCCACATTTAGGAGTGCCAATTGATGCACTCTAAAGAGAAATGTTTTCTACATGTAGGAAGGTCAATTGACTCACTCTAAAGATAATGTTTTCTGAATGTAGGAGGGCCAATCGACTCACTCTAAAGAGAATCATTTCCAGTTTAAGGAGGGCCAATCGACTCACCCTAAAGAGAGATGTTTTCTGCATGTAGGAAGGCCAATCGACTAACTCGAATGAGAATGTTTTCCACATGTAGGAGGGCCAATCGACTCACTCTGATAGAATGTTTTCCACATGTTGGAGGGCCAATTGACTCACTCTAAAGAGAATGTTTTCTGAATGTAGGAGGGCCAATTGACTCACTCTAAAGAAAATATTCTCCACATATAGGAGGGCCAATCGACTCACTCTAAAGAGAATGTTTTCTGAATGTTGCAGGGCCAATTGACACACTCCAAAGAGCATGTTCTCTGCATGTAAGACGGCCAATCGACTCACCCTAAAGTGTATGTTTCTGCATGTAAGACCTCTAATCGACTCACCCTAAAGAGCATGTTCTCCGCATGTAGGAGCGCCCATCTACTCACTCTAATGAGAATGTTTTCCACATGTAGGAGGGCCAATCGACTCACCCTAAAGAACATGTTCTCTGCATGTAAGATGGTCAATCAACTCGCACTAAAGAGCATGTTTTCCACATGTAAGAGGGCCAATTGACTCACTCTAAAGAGAATGTTTTTCACATGTAGGAGAGCCAAATGACTCTCTCCAAAGAGACTGTATTCCACATATAGGAGGGCCAATCGATTCACACTAAACAGCATGTTCTCTGCATGTAAGATGGCCAAGCGACTCGCACTGAAGAGCATGTTCTCCACATGTAAGAGGGCCAATTGACTCACTCTAAAGAGAATGTTTTCCTCATGTTTAAGGGCCAATCGACTCACTCTAAAGAGAATGTTTTCTGAAAGTTGGAGGGCCAATTGACACACTCCAAAGTGCATGTTCTCTGCATGTAAGACGGCCAATCGACTCACCTTAAAGAGTATGTTCCTGCATGTAAGACCCCTAATCGACTCACCCAAAAGAGCATGTTCTCCGCATGTAGGAGCGCCCATCTACTCACTCTAATGAGAATGTTTTCCACATGTAGGAGGACCAATTGACTCAATCTAAAGAAGATTTTCTCCACATGTAGTAGGGCCAATCGACTCATCCTAAAGAACATGTTCTCTGCATGTAAGACCTCGAATCGACTCACTCTAAAGAGAATGTTTTCTGAATGTAGGAGTGGCAATTGACTCAATCTGAAGAGAATGTTTTCCACATGTAGGAGGGCCAATCGTCTCACTGTAAAGAGAATACTTTCTGAATGTAGGAGGGCCAATCGACTCACTCTAACGGGAATATTCTCCACATGAAAGAGGGTCAATAGACTCACCCTAAAGAGAGATGTTTTCTGCATGTAGGAAGGCCAATCGACTAACTCGAATGAGAATGTTTTCCACATGTAGGAGGGCCAATCGACTCACTCTGATAGAATGTTTTCCACATGTTGGAGGGCCAATTGACTCACTCTAAAGAGAATGTTTTCTGAATGTAGGAGGGCCAATTGACTCACTCTAAAGAAAATATTCTCCACATATAGGAGGGCCAATCGACTCACTCTAAAGAGAATGTTTTCTGAATGTTGCAGGGCCAATTGACACACTCCAAAGAGCATGTTCTCTGCATGTAAGACGGCCAATCGACTCACCCTAAAGTGTATGTTTCTGCATGTAAGACCTCTAATCGACTCACCCTAAAGAGCATGTTCTCTGCATGTAGGAGCGCCCATCTACTCACTCTAATGAGAATGTTTTCCACATATAGGAGGGCCAATCGACTCACACCAAAGAACATGTTCTCTGCATGTAAGATGGTCAATCAACTCGCACTAAAGAGCATGTTTTCCACATGTAAGAGGGCCAATTGACTCACTCTAAAGAGAATGTTTTTCACATGTAGGAGAGCCAAATGACTCTCTCCAAAGAGACTGTTTTCCACATATAGGAGGGCCAATCGATTCACACTAAACAGCATGTTCTCTGCATGTAAGACGGCCAAGCGACTCGCACTGAAGAGCATGTTCTCCACATGTAAGAGGGCCAATTGACTCACTCTAAAGAGAATGTTTTCCTCATGTTTAAGGGCCAATCGACTCACTCTAAAGAGAATGTTTTCTGAATGTTGGAGGGCCAATTGACACACTCCAAAGTGCATGTTCTCTGCATGTAAGACGGCCAATCGACTCACCTTAAAGAGTATGTTCCTGCATGTAAGACCCCTAATCGACTCACCCAAAAGAGCATGTTCTCCGCATGTAGGAGCGCCCATCTACTCACTCTAATGAGAATGTTTTCCACATGTAGGAGGACCAATTGACTCAATCTAAAGAAGATTTTCTCCACATGTAGTAGGGCCAATCGACTCATCCTAAAGAACATGTTCTCTGCATGTAAGACCTCGAATCGACTCACTCTAAAGAGAATGTTTTCTGAATGTAGGAGTGGCAATTGACTCAATCTGAAGAGAATGTTTTCCACATGTAGGAGGGCCAATCGTCTCACTGTAAAGAGAATACTTTCTGAATGTAGGAGGGCCAATCGACTCACTCTAACGGGAATATTCTCCACATGAAAGAGGGTCAATAGACTCACCCTAAAGAGAGATGTTTTCTGCATGTAGGAAGGCCAATCGACTAACTCGAATGAGAATGTTTTCCACATGTAGGAGGGCCAATCGACTCACTCTGATAGAATGTTTTCCACATGTTGGAGGGCCAATTGACTCACCCTAAAGAGAATGTTTTCCGCATGTAGGAGTGCCAATCGACTCACTCTAAAGAGAATGTTTTCCAGATTTAGGAGGGCCAATTGACTCACTCTAAAGAGAAAGTTTTCTACATGTAGGAGGGCCAATCGACTCACTCTAAAGAGAATGTTTTCCGCATGTAGGAGTGCCAATCGACTCACTCTAAAGAGAATGTTTTCCAGATTTAGGAGGGCCAATTGACTCACTCTAAAGAGAAAGTTTTCTACATGTAGGAGGGCCAATCGACTCACTCTAAAGAGAATGTTCTCTGAATGTAGATGGGCAAATCAACTCACTCTAAAGAGAATGTTTTCTACATGTAGGAGGGCCAATTGACTCACTCTAAAGAGAAAGTTTTCTACATGTAGGAGGGCCAATCGACTCAATTGAAAGAGATTGTTTTCCACATGTATGTGGGCCAATCGACTCACCCTACAGAGCATGTTCTATGCATGTAAGACGGCTAATCGACTCACCCTAAAGAGCATGGTCTCCGCATTTAGGAGGGCCAATCGACTCACTCTAAAGAGAGATGTTTTCCACATGTAGGACGGCCAATCGACTCAATTGAAAGAGATTGTTTTCCACATGTAGGTTGGCCAATCGACTCACCCTAAAGAGCAAGTTCTATGCATGTAAGACGGCCAATCGAATCACCCTAGAGAGCATGTTCTGCGCATGTAGGAGGGCCAATTGACACACTCTAAAGAGAAATGTTTTCTACATGTAGGAGGGCCAATTGACTCACTCTAATGAGAATGTTTTCTACATGTAGGAGGGCCAATTGACTCACTCTAAAGAGAATGTTTTCTACATGTAGGAGGGCCAATCGACTGACTCTAAAGAGAGATTTTTTCTGCATGTAGGAGGGCCCATCGACTCATTCGAATGAGAATGTTTTCCACATGTAGGAGGGCCAATCAACTCACTCTGATAGTATGATTTCCACATGTAGGAGGGCCAATTGATACACTCTAAAGAGAAATGTTTTCTACATGAAGGAAGGCCAATTGACTCACCCTAAGGAGCATGTTCTCCAGATGTAGGAAGGCCAATCGACTCACTCCAAAGAGAATGCTTTCCACATGTAGGAGGACCAATCGACTCACTGTAAAGAGAATATTTTCTGAATGTAGGAGGGCCAATCGACTCACTCTAACGGGAATATTCTCCACATGAAAGAGGGCCAATAGACTCACACTAAAGATCATGTTCTCCGCATGTAGGAGGGCCAAACAACTCACTCTAAAGAGAGATGTTTTCTGCATGTAGGAGGGCCCATCGACTCACTCGAATGAGAATGTTTTCCACATGTAGGAGGGCCAATCGTCTCACTGTAAAGAGAATACTTTCTGAATGTAGGAGGGCCAATCGACTCACTCTAACGGGAATATTCTCCACATGAAAGAGGGTCAATAGACTCACCCTAAAGAGAGATGTTTTCTGCATGTAGGAAGGCCAATCGACTAACTCGAATGAGAATGTTTTCCACATGTAGGAGGGCCAATTGACTCACTCTAAAGAGAAGGTTATCCACATGTAGGAGGCCCAATGGACACACTTTGAAGAGAAATTTTTTCTAAATGTAGGAAGGCAAATTGACTCACTCTAATGAGAATGTTTTCCACATGTAGGAGGAACAATTGACTCACTATGAAGAGAAATGTTTTCCACGTGTAGGATGGCCAATCGACTCAATTCAAAGAGATTGTTTTCCGCATGTAGGTGGGCCAATCGACTCACCCTAAGGAGCATGATCTCTGCATGTAAGACGGCCAATCGAATCACCCTAAAGAGCATGTTCTCCGCATGTAGGAGGGCCAATCAACTCACTCTAAAGAGAGAATTTTTCTGCATGTAGGAGGGCCCATCGACTCATTCGAATGAGAATGTTTTCCACATGTAGGAGGGCCAATCGACTCACTCTGATAGAATGTTTTCCACATTTAGGAGTGCCAATTCACTCACTCTAAAGAATGCTTTCCTCATGTAGGAGGGCCAATTGACTCACTCTAAAGAGAAAGTTTTCCACATGTAGGAGTGACAATTGACTCAGTGTAAAGAGAATATTTTCTGAATGTAGGGGGGCCAATCGACTCACTCTAACCGTAATATTCTCCACATGAAAGAGGGCCAATAGACTCACCCTAAAGAGCATGTTCTCCGCATGTAGGAGGGCCAATCAACTCACTCTAAAGAGAGATGTTTTCTGCATGTAGTGGGGCCCATCCACTCACTCGAATGAGAATGTTTTCCACATGTAGGAGGGCCAATCGACTCACTCTAAAGAGAATGTTTTCCACATTTAGGAGTGCCAATTGACGCACTCTAAAGAGAAATGTTTTCTACATGTAGGAAGGCCAATTGACTCACTCTAAAGATAATGTTTTCTGAATGTAGGAGGGCCAATCGACTCACTCTAAAGAGAATCTTTTCCAGTTTAAGGAGGGCCAATCGACTCACCCTAAAGAGAATGTTTTCTGCATGTAGCAGGGCCGATTGACTCACTCTAAAGAGAATGTTTTCTGAATGTAGGAGGGCCAATTGACTCACTCTAAAGAGAATGTTTTCTGAATGTAGGAGGGGCAATTGACTCACTCTAAAGAAAATATTCTCCACATATAGGAGGGCCAATCGACTCACTCTAAAGAGAATGCTTTCTGAATGTTGGAGGGCCAATTGACACACTCCAAAGTGCATGTTCTCTGCATGTAAGACGGCCAATCGACTCAGCTTAAAGAGTATGTTCCTGCATGTAAGACCCCTAATCGACTCACCCAAAAGAGCATGTTCTCCGCATGTAGGAGCGCCCATCTACTCACTCTAATGAGAATGTTTTCCACATGTAGTAGGACCAATTGACTCAATCTAAAGAAGATTTTCTCCACATGTAGTAGGGCCAATCGACTCATCCTAAAGAACATGTTCTCTGCATGTAAGACCTCGAATTGACTCACTCTAAAGAGAATGTTTTCTGAATGTAGGAGTGGCAATTGACTCAATCTGAAGAGAATGTTTTCCACATGTAGGAGGGCCAATCGTCTCACTGTAAAGAGAATACTTTCTGAATGTAGGAGGGCCAATCGACTCACTCTAACGGGAATATTCTCCACATGAAAGAGGGTCAATAGACTCACCCTAAAGAGAGATGTTTTCTGCATGTAGGAAGGCCAATCGACTAACTCGAATGAGAATGTTTTCCACATGTAGGAGGGCCAATCGACTCACTCTGATAGAATGTTTTCCACATGTTGGAGGGCCAATTGACTCACCCTAAAGAGAATGTTTTCCGCATGTAGGAGTGCCAATCGACTCACTCTAAAGAGAATGTTTTCCAGATTTAGGAGGGCCAATTGACTCACTCTAAAGAGAAAGTTTTCTACATGTAGGAGGGCCAATCGACTCACTCTAAAGAGAATGTTTTCCGCATGTAGGAGTGCCAATCGACTCACTCTAAAGAGAATGTTTTCCAGATTTAGGAGGGCCAATTGACTCACTCTAAAGAGAAAGTTTTCTACATGTAGGAGGGCCAATCGACTCACTCTAAAGAGAATGTTCTCTGAATGTAGATGGGCAAATCAACTCACTCTAAAGAGAATGTTTTCTACATGTAGGAGGGCCAATTGACTCACTCTAAAGAGAAAGTTTTCTACATGTAGGAGGGCCAATCGACTCAATTGAAAGAGATTGTTTTCCACATGTATGTGGGCCAATCGACTCACCCTACAGAGCATGTTCTATGCATGTAAGACGGCTAATCGACTCACCCTAAAGAGCATGGTCTCCGCATTTAGGAGGGCCAATCGACTCACTCTAAAGAGAGATGTTCTCCACATGTAGGACGGCCAATCGACTCAATTGAAAGAGATTGTTTTCCACATGTAGGTTGGCCAATCGACTCACCCTAAAGAGCAAGTTCTATGCATGTAAGACGGCCAATCGAATCACCCTAGAGAGCATGTTCTGCGCATGTAGGAGGGCCAATTGACACACTCTAAAGAGAAATGTTTTCTACATGTAGGAGGGCCAATTGACTCACTCTAATGAGAATGTTTTCTACATGTAGGAGGGCCAATTGACTCACTCTAAAGAGAATGTTTTCTACATGTAGGAGGGCCAATCGACTCACTCTAAAGAGAGATTTTTTCCGCATGTAGGAGGGCCCATCGACTCATTCGAATGAGAATGTTTTCCACATGTAGGAGGGCCAATCGACTCACTCTGATAGTATGATTTCCACATGTAGGAGGGCCAATTGATACACTCTAAAGAGAAATGTTTTCTACATGAAGGAAGGCCAATTGACTCACCCTAAGGAGCATGTTCTCCACATGTAGGAAGGCCAATCGACTCACTCCAAAGAGAATGCTTTCCACATGTAGGAGGACCAATCGACTCACTGTAAAGAGAATATTTTCAGAATGTACGAGGGCCAATCGACTCACTCTAACGGGAATATTCTCCACATGAAAGAGGGCCAATAGACTCACCCTAAAGAGCATGTTCTCCGCATGTAGGAGGGCCAAACAACTCACTCTAAAGAGAGATGTTTTCTGCATGTAGGAAGGCCCATCGACTCACTCGAATGAGAATGTTTTCCACATGTAGGAGGGCCAATCGTCTCACTGTAAAGAGAATACTTTCTGAATGTAGGAGGGCCAATCGACTCACTCTAACGGGAATATTCTCCACATGAAAGAGGGTAAATAGACTCACCCTAAAGAGAGATGTTTTCTGCATGTAGGAAGGCCAATCGACTAACTCGAATGAGAATGTTTTCCACATGTAGGAGGGCCAATTGACTCACTCTAAAGAGAAGGTTATCCACATGTAGGAGGCCCAATGGACACACTTTGAAGAGAAATTTTTTCTAAATGTAGGAAGGCAAATTGACTCACTCTAATGAGAATGTTTTCCACATGTAGGAGGAACAATTGACTCACTATGAAGAGAAATGTTTTCCACGTGTAGGATGGCCAATCGACTCAATTCAAAGAGATTGTTTTCCGCATGTACGTGGGCCAATCGACTCATTCCACAGAGCATGTTCTCTGCATGTAAGACGGCCAATCGACTCACCCTAAAGAGCATGTTCTCCGCATTTAGGAGGGCCAATCGACTGACTCTAAAGAGAGATATTTTCTGCGTGTAGGAGGGCCCATCGAATCACTCTAATGAGAATGTTTTCCACATTTAAGGGTGCCAATCCACTCACCCTAAAATATGCTTTCCTCATGTAGGAGGGCCAATTGACTCACTCTAAAGAGAAAGTTTTCCACATGTAGGAGGGCCAATTCACTCACTCTAAAGAGAATGTTTTCCACAAGTAGTAGGGCCAAACGACTCACTCCAAAGAGAATGCTTTCCACATGTAGGAGGACCAATCGACTCATCCTAAAGAGCATGTTCTATGCATGTAAGACGGCCAATCGAATCACCCTAAAGAGCATGTTCTCCGCATGTAGGCGTGCGAATCGACTCACTCTAAAGAGAAAGATTTCCAGATTTAGGAGGGCCAATTGACACACTCTAAAGAGAAATGTTTTCTACATGTAGGAAGGCCAATTGACTCACTCTAAAGAGAATGTTTCCCACAGGTAGGAGGGCCAATCGACTCACTCCAAAGAGAATGCTTTCGACATGTAGGAGGACCAATCGACTCACTGTAAAGAGAATATTTTCTGAATGTAGGAGGGCCAATCGACTCATTCGAATGAGAATGTTTTCCACATGTAGGAGGGCCAATCGGCTCACTCTGATAGTATGTTTTCCACATGTAGGAGGGCCAATTGATACACTCTAAATAGAAATGTTTTCTACATGAAGGAAGGCCAAATGACTCACCCTAAGGAGCATGTTCTCCACATGTAGGAGGGCCATTCGACTCACCCTAAAGGGCATGTTCTCTGCATGTAAGACGGCCAAGCGACTCAACCTAAAGAGCATGTTCTGCGCATGTAGGAGGGCCAATCGACCCAAGCTAAAGAGAATGTTCTCCGCATGTAGGCGTGCGAATCGACTCACTCTAAAGAGAAAGATTTCCAGATTTAGGAGGGCCAATTGACACACTCTAAAGAGAAATGTTTTCTACATGTAGGAAGGCCAATTGACTCACTCTAAAGAGAATGTTTCCCACAGGTAGGAGGGCCAATCGACTCACTCCAAAGAGAATGCTTTCGACATGTAGGAGGACCAATCGACTCACTGTAAAGAGAATATTTTCTGAATGTAGGAGGGCCAATCGACTCACTCTAACGGGAATATTCTCCACATGAAAGAGGGCCAATAGACTCACCCTAAAGAGCATGTTCTCCGCATGTAGGAGGGCCAATAAACTCACTCTAAAGAGAGATGTTTTCTGCATGTAGGAGGGCCCATCGACTCACTTGAATGAGAAGGTTTTCCACATGTAGGAGGGCCAATCGTCTCACTGTAAAGATAATACTTTCTGAATGTAGGAGGGCCAATCGACTCACTCTAACGGGAATATTCTCCACATGAAAGAGGGTTAATAGACTCACCCTAAAGAGAGATGTTTTCTGCATGTAGGAAGGCCAATCGACTAACTCGAATGAGAATGTTTTCCACATGTAGGAGGGCCAATCGACTCACTCTGATAGAATGTTTTCCACATGTAGGAGGGCCAATTGACTCACTCTAAAGAGAAGGTTATCCACATGTAGGAGGCCCAATGGACACACTTTGAAGAGAAATTTTTTCTAAATGTAGGAAGGCAAATTGACTCACTCTAATGAGAATGTTTTCCACATGTAGGAGGAACAATTGACTCACTATGAAGAGAAATGTTTTCCACGTGTAGGATGGCCAATCGACTCAATTCAAAGAGATTGTTTTCCGCATGTAGGTGGGCTAATCGACTCACCCTACAGAGCATGTTCTCTGCATGTAAGACGGCGAATCGACTCACCCTAAAGAGCATGTTCTCCGCATTTAGGAGGGCCAATCGACTGACTCTAAAGAGAGATATTTTCTGCGTGTAGGAGGGCCCATCGAATCACTCTAATGAGAGTGTTTTCTACATTTAAGGGGGCCAATCCACTCACCCTAAAGAATGCTTTCCTCATGTAGGAGGGCCAATTGACTCACTCTAAAGAGAAAGTTTTCCACATGTAGGAGGGCCAATTCACTCACTCTAAAGAGAATGTTTTCCACAAGTAGTAGGGCCAAACGACTCACTCCAAAGAGAATGCTTTCCACATGTAGGAGGGCCAATCGACTCACTCTGATAGAATGTTTTCCACATGTTGGAGGGCCAATTGACTCACCCTAAAGAGAATGTTTTCCGCATGTAGGAGTGCAAATCGACTCACTCTAAAGAGAATGTTTTCCAGATTTAGGAGGGCCAATTGACACACTCTAAAGAGAAATGTTTTCTACATGTAGGAAGGCCAATTGACTCACTCTAAAGAGAAAGTTTTCTACATGTAGGAGGGCCAATCGACTCAATTGAGAGAGATTGTTTTCCACATGTATGTGGGCCAATCGACTCACCCTACAGAGCATGTTCTATGCATGTAAGACGGCCAATCGACTCACCCTAAAGAGCATGGTCTCCGCATTTAGGAGGGCCAATCGACTCACTCTAAAGAGAGATGTTTTCCACATGTAGGACGGCCAATCGACTCAATTGAAAGAGATTGTTTTCCACATGTAGGTTGGCCAATCGACTCACCCTAAAGAGCATGTTCTATGCATGTAAGACGGCCAATCGAATCACCCTAGAGAGCATGTTCTCCGCATGTAGGAGGGCCAATCAACTCACTCTAAAGAGAATGTTCTCTGAATGTTGATGGGCAAATCAACTCACTCTAAAGAGAATGTTTTCTACATGTAGGAGGGCCAATTGACTCACTCTAAAGAGAAAGTTTTCTACATGTAGGAGGGCCAATCGACTCAATTGAAAGAGATTGTTTTCCACATGTATGTGGGCCAATCGACTCACCCTACAGAGCATGTTCTATGCATGTAAGACGGCCAATTGACTCACCCTAAAGAGCATGGTCTCCGCATTTAGGAGGGCCAATCGACTCACTCTAAAGAGAGATGTTTTCCACATGTAGGACGGCCAATCGACTCAATTGAAAGAGAATGTTTTCCACATGTTGGAGGGCCAATTGACTCACCCTAAAGAGAATGTTTTCCGCATGTAGGAGTGCCAATCGACTCACTCTAAAGAGAATGTTTTCCAGATTTAGGAGGGCCAATTGACACACTCTAAAGAGAAATGTTTTCTACATGTAGGAAGGCCAATTGACTCACTCTAAAGAGAAAGTTTTCTACATGTAGGAGGGCCAATCGACTCAATTGAAAGAGATTGTTTTCCACATGTATGTGGGCCAATCGACTCACCCTACAGAGCATGTTCTATGCATATAAGACGGCCAATCGACTCACCCTAAAGAGCATGGTCTCCGCATTTAGGAGGGCCAATCGACTCACTCTAAAGAGAGATGTTTTCCACATGTAGGACGGCCAATCGACTCAACTGAAAGAGATTGTTTTCCACATGTAGGTTGGCCAATCGACTCACCCTAAAGAGCATGTTCTATGCATGTAAGACGGCCAATCGAATCACCCTAGAGAGCATGTTCTCCGCATGTAGGAGGGCCAATCAACTCACTCTAAAGAGAATGTTCTCTGAATGTAGATGGGCAAATCAACTCACTCTAAAGAGAATGTTTTCTACATGTAGGAGGTCCAATTGACTCACTCTAAAGAGAAAGTTTTCTACATGTAGGAGGGCCAATCGACTCAATTGAAAGAGATTGTTTTCCACATGTAAGAGGGCCAATCGACTCACCCTAAAGAGCATGTTCTATGCATGTAAGACGGCCAATCGAATCACCCTAAAGAGCATGTTCTCCGCATGTAGGAGGGCCAATCAACTCACTCTAAAGAGAGATTTTTTCCGCATGTAGGAGGGCCCATCGACTCATTCGAATGAGAATGTTTTCCACATGTAGGAGGGCCAATTGATAGACTCTAAAGAGAAATGTTTTCTACATGAAGGAAGGCCAAATGACTCACCCTAAGGAGCATGTTCTCCACATGTAGGAGGGCCATTCGACTCACCCTAAAGGGCATGTTCTCTGCATGTAAGACGGCCAAGCGACTCAACCTAAAGAGCATGTTCTGCGCATGTAGGTGGGCCAATCAACCCAAGCTAAAGAGAATGTTCTCCGCATGTAGGCATGCGAATCGACTCACTCTAAAGAGAAAGATTTCCAGATTTAGGAGGGCCAATTGACACACTCTAAAGAGAAATGTTTTCTACATGTAGGAAGGCCAATTGACTCACTCTAAAGAGAATGTTTCCCACAGGTAGGAGGGCCAATCGACTCACTCCAAAGAGAATGCTTTCCACATGTAGGAGGACCAATCGACTCACTGTAAAGAGAATATTTTCTGAATGTAGAAGGGCCAATCGACTCACTCTAACGGGAATATTCTCCACATGAAAGAGGGCCAATAGACTCACCCTAAAGAGCATGTTCTCCGCATGTAGGAGGGCCAATAAACTCACTCTAAAGAGAGATGTTTTCTGCATGTAGGAGGGCCCATCGACTCACTCGAATGAGAATGTTTTCCACATGTAGGAGGGCCAATCGTCTCACTGTAAAGATAATACTTTCTGAATGTAGGAGGGCCAATCGACTCACTCTAACGGGAATATTCTCCACATGAAAGAGGGTCAATAGACTCACCCTAAAGAGAGATGTTTTCTGCATGTAGGAAGGCCAATCGACTAACTCGAATGAGAATGTTTTCCACATGTAGGAGGGCCAATCGACTCACTCTGATAGAATGTTTTCCACATGTAGGAGGGCCAATTGACTCACTCTAAAGAGAAGGTTATCCACATGTAGGAGGCCCAATGGACACACTTTGAAGAGAAATTTTTTCTAAATGTAGGAAGGCAAATTGACTCACTCTAATGAGAATGTTTTCGACATGTAGGAGGAACAATTGACTCACTATGAAGAGAAATGTTTTCCACGTGTAGGATGGCCAATCGACTCAATTCAAAGAGATTGTTTTCCGCATGTAGGTGGGCTAATCGACTCACGCTACAGAGCATGTTCTCTGCATGTAAGACGGCCAATCGACTCACCCTAAAGAGCATGTTCTCCGCATTTAGGAGGGCCAATCGACTGACTCTAAAGAGAGATATTTTCTGCGTGTAGGAGGGCCCATCGAATCACTCTAATGAGAGTGTTTTCCACATTTAAGGGGGCCAATCCACTCACCCTAAAGAATGCTTTCCTCATGTAGGAGGGCCAATTGACTCACTCTAAAGAGAAAGTTTTCCACATGTAGGAGGGCCAATTTACTCACTCTAAAGAGAATGTTTTCCACAAGTAGTAGGGCCAAACGACTCACTCCAAAGAGAATGCTTTCCACATGTAGGAGGGCCAATCGACTCACTCTGATAGAATGTTTTCCACATGTTGGAGGGCCAATTGACTCACCCTAAAGAGAATGTTTTCCGCATGTAGGAGTGCCAATCGACTCACTCTAAAGAGAATGTTTTCCAGATTTAGGAGGGCCAATTGACACACTCTAAAGAGAAATGTTTTCTACATGTAGGAAGGCCAATTGACTCACTCTAAAGAGAAAGTTTTCTACATGTAGGAGGGCCAATCGACTCAATTGAAAGAGATTGTTTTCCACATGTATGTGGGCCAATCGACTCACCCTACAGAGCATGTTCTATGCATGTAAGACGGCCAATCGACTCACCCTAAAGAGCATGGTCTCCGCATTTAGGAGGGCCAATCGACTCACTCTAAAGAGAGATGTTTTCCACATGTAGGACGGCCAATCGACTCAATTGAAAGAGATTGTTTTCCACATGTAGGTTGGCCAATCGACTCACCCTAAAGAGCATGTTCTATGCATGTAAGACGGCCAATCGAATCACCCTAGAGAGCATGTTCTCCGCATGTAGGAGGGCCAATCAACTCACTCTAAAGAGAATGTTCTCTGAATGTTGATGGGCAAATCAACTCACTCTAAATAGAATGTTTTCTACATGTAGGAGGGCCAATTGACTCACTCTAAAGAGAAAGTTTTCTACATGTAGGAGGGCCAATCGACTCAATTGAAAGAGATTGTTTTCCACATGTATGTGGGCCAATCGACTCACCCTACAGTGCATGTTCTATGCATGTAAGACGGCCAATCGACTCACCCTAAAGAGCATGGTCTCCGCATTTAGGAGGGCCAATCGACTCACTCTAAAGAGAGATGTTTTCCACATGTAGGACGGCCAATCGACTCAATTGAAAGAGAATGTTTTCCACATGTTGGAGGGCCAATTGACTCACCCTAAAGAGAATGTTTTCCGCATGTAGGAGTGCCAATCGACTCACTCTAAAGAGAATGTTTTCCAGATTTAGGAGGGCCAATTGACACACTCTAAAGAGAATGTTCTCTGAATGTAGATGGGCAAATCAACTCACTCTAAAGAGAATGTTTTCTACATGTAGGAAGGCCAATTGACTCACTCTAAAGAGAAAGTTTTCTACATGTAGGAGGGCCAATCGACTCAATTGAAAGAGATTGTTTTCCACATGTATGTGGGCCAATCGACTCACCCTACAGATCATGTTCTATGCATGTAAGACGGCCAATCGACTCACCCTAAAGAGCATGGTCTCCGCATTTAGGAGGGCCAATCGACTCACTCTAAAGAGAGATGTTTTCCACATGTAGGACGGCCAATCGACTCAATTGAAAGAGATTGTTTTCCACATGTATGTGGGCCAATCGACTCACTCTGATAGAATGTTTTCCACATGTAGGAGGGCCAATTGATACACTCTAAAGAGAAAGTTTTCTACATGTAGGAGGGCCAATCGACTCAATTGAAAGAGATTGTTTTCCACATGTAGGTTGGCCAATCGACTCACCCTAAAGAGCAAGTTCTATGCATGTAAGACGGCCAATCGAATCACCCTAGAGAGCATGTTCTGCGCATGTAGGAGGGCCAATTGACACACTCTAAAGAGAAATGTTTTCTACATGTAGGAAGGCCAATTGACTCACTCTAAAGAGAATGTTTTCTACATGTAGGAGGGCCAATTGACTCACTCTAAAGAGAATGTTTTCTACATGTAGGAGGGCCAATCGACTCAATTGAAAGAGATTGTTTTCCACATGTAAGAGGGCCAATCGACTCACCCTAACGAGCATGTTCTATGCATATAAGACGGCCAATCGAATCACCCTAGAGAGCATGTTCTCCGCATGTAGGAGGGCCAATCAACTCACTCTAAAGAGAGATTTTTTCCACATGTAGGAGGGCCAATCGACTCACTCTGATAGTATGATTTCCACATGTAGGAGGGCCAATTGATACACTCTAAAGAGAAATGTTTTCTACATGAAGGAAGGCCAATTGACTCACCCTAAGGAGCATGTTCTCCACATGTAGGAAGGCCAATCGACTCACTCCAAAGAGAATGCTTTCCACATGTAGGAGGACCAATCGACTCACTGTAAAGAGAATATTTTCTGAATGTAGGAGGGCCAATCGACTCACTCTAACGGGAATATTCTCCACATGAAAGGGGGCCAATAGACTCACCCTAAAGAGCATGTTCTCTGCATGTAGGAGGGCCAAACAACTCACTCTAAAGAGAGATGTTTTCTGCATGTAGGAGGGCCCATCGACTCACTCGAATGAGAATGTTTTCCACATGTAGGAGGGCCAATCGTCTCACTGTAAAGAGAATACTTTCTGAATGTAGGAGGGCCAATCGACTCACTCTAACGGGAATATTCTCCACATGAAAGAGGGTCAATAGACTCACCCTAAAGAGAGATGTTTTCTGCATGTAGGAAGGCCAATCGACTAACTCGAATGAGAATGTTTTCCACATGTAGGAGGGCCAATTGACTCACTCTAAAGAGAAGGTTATACACATGTAGGAGGCCCAATGGACACACTTTGAAGAGAAGTTTTTTCTAAATGTAGGAAGGCAAATTGACTCACTCTAATGAGAATGTTTTCCACATGTAGGAGGAACAATTGACTCACTATGAAGAGAAATGTTTTCCACGTGTAGGATGGCCAATCGACTCAATTCAAAGAGATTGTTTTCCGCATGTACGTGGGCCAATCGACTCACGCTACAGAGCATGTTCTCTGCATGTAAGACGGCCAATCGACTCACCCTAAAGAGCATGTTCTCCGCATTTAGGAGGGCCAATCGACTGACTCTAAAGAGAGATATTTTCTGCGTGTAGGAGGGCCCATCGAATCACTCTAATGAGAATGTTTTCCACATTTAAGGGGGCCAATCCACTCACCCTAAAGAATGCTTTCCTCATGTAGGAGGGCCAATTGACTCACTCTAAAGAGAAAGTTTTCCACATGTTGTAGGGCCAATTCACTCACTCTAAAGAGAATGTTTTCCACAAGTAGTAGGGCCAAACGACTCACTCCAAAGAGAATGCTTTCCACATGTAGGAGGACCAATCGACTGAATTGAAAGAGATTGTTTTCCACATGTAGGAGGGCCAATCGACTCATCCTAAAGAGCATGTTCTATGCATGTAAGACGGCCAATCGAATCACTCTAAAGAGCATGTTCTCCGCATGTAGGAGGGCCAATCAACTCACTCTAAAGAGAGATTTTTTCCGCATGTAGGAGGGCCCATCGACTCATTCGAATGAGAATGTTTTCCACATGTAGGAGGGCCAATCGGCTCACTCTGATAGTATGTTTTCCACATGTAGGAGGGCCAATTGATACACTCTAAAGAGAAATGTTTTCTACATGAAGGAAGGCCAAATGACTCACCCTAAGGAGCATGTTCTCCACATGTAGGAGGGCCATTCGACTCACCCTAAAGGGCATGTTCTCTGCATGTAAGACGGCCAAGCGACTCAACCTAAAGAGCATGTTCTGTGCATGTAGGAGGGCCAATCGACCCAAGCTAAAGAGAATGTTCTCCGCATGTAGGCGTGCGAATCGACTCACTCTAAAGAGAAAGATTTCCAGATTTAGGAGGGCCAATTGACACACTCTAAAGAGAAATGTTTTCTACATGTAGGAAGGCCAATTGACTCACTCTAAAGAGAATGTTTCCCACAGGTAGGAGGGCCAATCGACTCACTCCAAAGAGAATGCTTTCCACATGTAGGAGGACCAATCGACTCACTGTAAAGAGAATATTTTCTGAATGTAGGAGGGCCAATCGACTCACTCTAACGGGAATATTCTCCACATGAAAGAGGGCCAATAGACTCACCCTAAAGAGCATGTTCTCCGCATGTAGGAGGGCCAATAAACTCACTCTAAAGAGAGATGTTTTCTGCATGTAGGAGGGCCCATCGACTCACTCGAATGAGAATGTTTTCCACATGTAGGAGGGCCAATCGTCTCACTGTAAAGATAATACTTTCTGAATGTAGGAGGGACAATCGACTCACTCTAACGGGAATATTCTCCACATGAAAGAGGGTCAATAGACTCACCCTAAAGAGAGATGTTTTCTGCATGTAGGAAGGCCAATCGACTAACTCGAATGAGAATGTTTTCCACATGTAGGAGGGCCAATCGACTCACTCTGATAGAATGTTTTCCACATGTAGGAGGGCCAATTGACTCACTCTAAAGAGAAGGTTATCCACATGTAGGAGGCCCAATGGACACACTTTGAAGAGAATTTTTTTCTAAATGTAGGAAGGCAAATTGACTCACTCTAATGAGAATGTTTTCCACATGTAGGAGGAACAATTGACTCACTATGAAGAGAAATGTTTTCCACGTGTAGGATGGCCAATCGACTCAATTCAAAGAGATTGTTTTCCGCATGTAGGTGGGCTAATTGACTCACGCTACAGAGCATGTTCTCTGCATGTAAGACGGCCAATCGACTCACCCTAAAGAGCATGTTCTCCGCATTTAGGAGGGCCAATCGACTGACTCTAAAGAGAGATATTTTCTGCGTGTAGGCGGGCCCATCGAATCACTCTAATGAGAGTGTTTTCCACATTTAAGGGGGCCAATCCACTCACCCTAAAGAATGCTTTCCTCATGTAATAGGGCCAATTGACTCACTCTAAAGAGAAAGTTTTCCACATGTAGGAGGGCCAATTCACTCACTCTAAAGAGAATGTTTTCCACAAGTAGTAGGGCCAAACGACTCACTCCAAAGAGAATGCTTTCCACATGTAGGAGGGCCAATCGACTCACTCTGATAGAATGTTTTCCACATGTTGGAGGGCCAATTGACTCACCCTAAAGAGAATGTTTTCCGCATGTAGGAGTGCCAATCGACTCACTCTAAAGAGAATGTTTTCCAGATTTAGGAGGGCCAATTGACACACTCTAAAGAGAAATGTTTTCTACATGTAGGAAGGCCAATTGACTCACTCTAAAGAGAATGTTCTCTGAATGTAGATGGGCAAATCAACTCACTCTAAAGAGAATGTTTTCTACATGTAGGAGGGCCAATTGACTCACTCTAAAGAGAAAGTTTTCTACATGTCGGAGGGCCAATCGACTCAATTGAAAGAGACTGTTTTCCACATGTATGTGGGCCAATCGACTCACCCTACAGAGCATGTTCTATGCATGTAAGACGGCCAATCGACTCACCCTAAAGAGCATGGTCTCCGCATTTAGGAGGGCCAATCGACTCACTCTAAAGAGAGATGTTTTCCACATGTAGGACGGCCAATCGACTCAATTGAAAGAGATTGTTTTCCACATGTAGGTTGGCCAATCGACTCACCCTAAAGAGCATGTTCTATGCATGTAAGACGGCCAATCGAATCACCCTAGAGAGCATGTTCTCCGCATGTAGGAGGGCCAATTGATACACTCTAAAGAGAAATGTTTTCTACATGAAGGAAGGCCAATTGACTCACCCTAAGGAGCATGTTCTCCACATGTAGGAGGGCCATTCGACTCACCCTAAAGGGCATGTTTTCTGCATGTAAGACGGCCAATCGACTCACCCTAAAGAGCATGTTCTGCGCATGTAGGGGGGCCAATCGACCCACCCTAAAGAGAATGTTCTCCGCTTGTAGGCGTGCGAATCGACTCACTCTAAAGAGAAAGTTTTCCAAACTTAGCAGGGCCAATTGACACACTCTAAAGAGAAATGTTTTCTACATGTAGGAAGGCCAATTGACTCACTCTAAAGAGAATGTTTTCTGAATGTAGATGGGCCAATCAACTCACTCTAAAGAGAATGTTTTCTACCTGTAGGAGGGCCAATCGACTCAATTGAAAGATTGTTTTCCACATGTAGGTGGGCCAATCGACTCACGCTACAGAGCATGTTCTCTGCATGTAAGACGGCCAATCGACTCACCCTAAAGAGCATGTTCTCCGCATTTAGGAGGGCCAATCGACTGACTCTAAAGAGAGATATTTTCTGCGTGTAGGAGGGCCCATCGAATCACTCTAATGAGAGTGTTTTCCACATTTAAGGGGGCCAATCCACTCACCCTATAGAATGCTTTCCTCATGTAGGAGGGCCAATTGACTCACTCTAAAGAGAAAGTTTTCCACATGTAGGAGGGCCAATTCACTCACTCTAAAGAGAATGTTTTCCACAAGTAGTAGGGCCAAACGACTCACTCCTAAGAGAATGCTTTCCACATGTAGGAGGGCCAATCGGCTCACTCTGATAGAATGTTTCCCACATGTTGGAGGGCCAATTGACTCACCCTAAAGAGAATGTTTTCCGCATGTAGGAGTGCCAATCGACTCACTCTAAAGAGAATGTTTTCCAGATTTAGGAGGGCCAATTGACACACTCTAAAGAGAAATGTTTTCTACATGTAGGAAGGCCAATTGACTCACTCTAAAGAGAATGTTCTCTGAATGTAGATGGGCAAATCAACTCACTCTAAAGAGAATGTTTTCTACATGTAGGAGGGCCAATTGACTCACTCTAAAGAGAAAGTTTTCTACATGTAGGAGGGCCAATCGACTGAATTGAAAGAGATTGTTTTCCACATGTATGTGGGCCAATCGACTCACCCTACAGAGCATGTTCTATGCATGTAAGACGGCCAATCGACTCACCCTAAAGAGCATGGTCTCCGCATTTAGGAGGGCCAATCGACTCACTCTAAAGAGAGATGTTTTCCACATGTAGGACGGCCAATCGACTCAATTGAAAGAGATTGTTTTCCACATGTAGGTTGGCCAATCGACTCACCCTAAAGAGCATGTTCTATGCATGTAAGACGGCCAATCGAATCACCCTAGAGAGCATGTTCTCCGCATGTAGGAGTGCCAATCAACTCACTCTAAAGAGAGATGTTTTCTGCATGTAGGAGGGCCAATCGACTCACTCTGATAGAATGTTTTCCACATGTAGGAGGGCCAATTGATACACTCTAAAGAGAAATGTTTTCTACATGAAGGAAGGCCAATTGACTCACCCTAAGGAGCATGTTCTCCACATGTAGGAGGGCCATTCGACTCACCCTAAAGAGCATGTTCTGCGCATGGAGGGGGGCCAATCGACCCACCCTAAAGAGAATGTTCTCCGCATGTAGGAGTGCGAATCGACTCACTCTAAAGAGAATGTTTTCCAGATTTGGGTGGGCCAATTGACACACTCTAAAGAGAAATGTTTTCTACATGTAGGAAGGCCAATTGACTCAATTGAAAGAGATTGTTTTCCACATGTATGTGGGCCAATCGACTCACCCTACAGAGCATGTTCTATGCATGTAAGACGGCCAATCGACTCACCCTAAAGAGCATGGTCTCCGCAATTAGGAGGGCCAATCGACTCACTCTAAAGAGAGATGTTTTCCACATGTAGGACGGCCAATCGACTCAATTGAAAGAGATTGTTTTCCACATGTAGGTTGGCCAATCGACTCACCCTAAAGAGCATGTTCTATGCATGTAAGACGGCCAATCGAATCACCCTAGAGAGCATGTTCTCCGCATGTTGGAGGGCCAATCAACTCACTCTAAAGAGAGATGTTTTCTGCATGTAGGAGGGCCAATCGACTCACTCTGATAGAATGTTTTCCACATGTTGGAGGGCCAATTGACTCACCCTAAAGAGAATGTTTTCCGCATGTAGGAGTGCCAATCGACTCACTCTAAAGAGAATGTTTTCCAGATTTAGGAGGGCCAATTGACACACTCTAAAGAGAAATGTTTTCTACATGTAGGAAGGCCAATTGACTCACTCTAAAGAGAATGTTCTCTGAATGTAGATGGGGAAATCAACTCACTCTAAAGAGAATGTTTTCGACATGTAGGAGGGCCAATTGACTCACCCTAAAGAGAAGGTTTTCCGCATGTAGGAGTGCCAATCGACTCACTCTAAAGAGAATGTTTTCCAGATTTGGGAGGGCCAATTGACACACTCTAAAGAGAAATGTTTTCTACATGTAGGAAGGCCAATTGACTCACTCTAAAGAGAAAGTTTTCTACATGTAGGAGGGCCAATCGACTCAATTGAAAGAGATTGTTTTCCACATGTATGTGGGCCAATCGACTCACCCTACAGAGCATGTTCTATGCATGTAAGACGGCCAATCGACTCACCCTAAAGAGCATGGTCTCCGCAATTAGGAGGGCCAATCGACTCACTCTAAAGAGAGATGTTTTCCACATGTAGGACGGCCAATCGACTCAATTGAAAGTGATTGTTTTCCACATGTAGGTTGGCCAATCGACTCACCCTAAAGAGCATGTTCTATGCATGTAAGACGGCCAATCGAATCACCCTAGAGAGCATGTTCTCCGCATGTTGGAGGGCCAATCAACTCACTCTAAAGAGAGATGTTTTCTGCATGTAGGAGGGCCAATCGACTCACTCTGATAGAATGTTTTCCACATGTAGGAGGGCCAATTGATACACACTAAAGAGAAATGTTTTCTACATGAAGGAAGGCCAATTGACTCACCCTAAGGAGCATGTTCTCCACATGTAGGAGGGCCATTCGACTCACCCTAAAGGGCATGTTCTCTGCATGTAAGACGGCCAATCGACTCACCCTAAAGAGCATGTTCTGCGCATGTAGGGGGGCCAATCGACCCACCCTAAAGAGAATGTTCTCCGCATGTAGGCGTGCGAATCGACTCACTCTAACGAGAAAGTTTTCCAAACTTAGCAGGGCCAATTGACACACTCTAAAGAGAAATGTTTTCTACATGTAGGAAGGCCAATTGACTCACTCTAAAGAGAATGTTTTCTGAATGTAGATGGGCCAATCAACTCACTCTAAAGAGAATGTTTTCTACCTGTAGGAGGGCCAATCGACTCAATTGAAAGATTGTTTTCCACATGTAGGTGGGCCAATCGACTCACGCTACAGAGCATGTTCTCTGCATGTAAAACGGCCAATCGACTCACCCTAAAGAGCATGTTCTCCGCATTTAGGAGGGCCAATCGACTGACTCTAAAGAGAGATATTTTCTGCGTGTAGGAGGGCCCATCGAATCACTCTAATGAGAGTGTTTTCCACATTTAAGGGGGCCAATCCACTCACCCTAAAGAATGCTTTCCTCATGTAATAGGGCCAATTGACTCACTCTAAAGAGAAAGTTTTCCACATGTAGGAGGGCCAATTCACTCACTCTAAAGAGAATGTTTTCCACAAGTAGTAGGGCCAAACGACTCACTCCAAAGAGAATGCTTTCCACATGTAGGAGGGCCAATCGACTCACTCTGATAGAATGTTTTCCACATGTTGGAGGGCCAATTGACTCACCCTAAAGAGAATGTTTTCCGCATGTAGGAGTGCCAATCGACTCACTCTAAAGAGAATGTTTTCCAGATTTAGGAGGGCCAATTGACACACTCTAAAGAGAAATGTTTTCTACATGTAGGAAGTCCAATTGACTCACTCTAAAGAGAATGTTCTCTGAATGTAGATGGGCAAATCAACTCACTCTAAAGAGAATGTTTTCTACATGTAGGAGGGCCAATTGACTCACTCTAAAGAGAAAGTTTTCTACATGTAGGAGGGCCAATCGACTCAATTGAAAGAGATTGTTTTCCACATGTATGTGGGCCAATTGACTCACCCTAAAGAGAATGTTTTCCGCATGTAGGAGTGCCAATCGACTCACTCTAAAGAGAATGTTTTCCAGATTTGGGTGGGCCAATTGACACACTCTAAAGAGAAATGTTTTCTACATGTAGGAAGGCCAATTGACTCAATTGAAAGAGATTGTTTTCCACATGTATGTGGGCCAATCGACTCACCCTACAGAGCATGTTCTATGCATGTAAGACGGCCAATCGACTCACCCTAAAGAGCATGGTCTCCGCAATTAGGAGGGCCAATCGACTCACTCTAAAGAGAGATGTTTTCCACATGTAGGACGGCCAATCGACTCAATTGAAAGAGATTGTTTTCCACATGTAGGTTGGCCAATCGACTCACCCTAAAGAGCATGTTCTATGCATGTAAGACGGCCAATCGAATCACCCTAGAGAGCATGTTCTCCGCATGTTGGAGGGCCAATCAACTCACTCTAAAGAGAGATGTTTTCTGCATGTAGGAGGGCCAATCGACTCACTCTGATAGAATGTTTTCCACATGTTGGAGGGCCAATTGACTCACCCTAAAGAGAATGTTTTCCGCATGTAGGAGTGCCAATCGACTCACTCTAAAGAGAATGTTTTCCAGATTTAGTAGGGCCAATTGACACACTCTAAAGAGAAATGTTTTCTACATGTAGGAAGGCCAATTGACTCACTCTAAAGAGAATGTTCTCTGAATGTAGATGGGGAAATCAACTCACTCTAAAGAGAATGTTTTCGACATGTAGGAGGGCCAATTGACTCACCCTAAAGAGAAGGTTTTCCGCATGTAGGAGTGCCAATCGACTCACTCTAAAGAGAATGTTTTCCAGATTTGGGAGGGCCAATTGACACACTCTAAAGAGAAATGTTTTCTACATGTAGGAAGGCCAATTGACTCACTCTAAAGAGAAAGTTTTCTACATGTAGGAGGGCCAATCGACTCAATTGAAAGAGATTGTTTTCCACATGTATGTGGGCCAATCGACTCACCCTACAGAGCATGTTCTATGCATGTAAGACGGCCAATCGACTCACCCTAAAGAGCATGGTCTCCGCAATTAGGAGGGCCAATCGACTCACTCTAAAGAGAGATGTTTTCCACATGTAGGACGGCCAATCGACTCAATTGAAAGTGATTGTTTTCCACATGTAGGTTGGCCAATCGACTCACCCTAAAGAGCATGTTCTATGCATGTAAGACGGCCAATCGAATCACCCTAGAGAGCATGTTCTCCGCATGTTGGAGGGCCAATCAACTCACTCTAAAGAGAGATGTTTTCTGCATGTAGGAGGGCCAATCGACTCACTCTGATAGAATGTTTTCCACATGTAGGAGGGCCAATTGATACACACTAAAGAGAAATGTTTTCTACATGAAGGAAGGCCAATTGACTCACCCTAAGGAGCATGTTCTCCACATGTAGGAGGGCCATTCGACTCACCCTAAAGGGCATGTTCTCTGCATGTAAGACGGCCAATCGACTCACCCTAAAGAGCATGTTCTGCGCATGTAGGGGGGCCAATCGACCCACCCTAAAGAGAATGTTCTCCGCATGTAGGCGTGCGAATCGACTCACTCTAAAGAGAAAGTTTTCCAAACTTAGCAGGGCCAATTGACACACTCTAAAGAGAAATGTTTTCTACATGTAGGAAGGCCAATTGACTCACTCTAAAGAGAATGTTTTCTGAATGTAGATGGGCCAATCAACTCACTCTAAAGAGAATGTTTTCTACCTGTAGGAGGGCCAATCGACTCAATTGAAAGATTGTTTTCCACATGTAGGTGGGCCAATCGACTCACGCTACAGAGCATGTTCTCTGCATGTAAAACGGCCAATCGACTCACCCTAAAGAGCATGTTCTCCGCATTTAGGAGGGCCAATCGACTGACTCTAAAGAGAGATATTTTCTGCGTGTAGGAGGGCCCATCGAATCACTCTAATGAGAGTGTTTTCCACATTTAAGGGGGCCAATCCACTCACCCTAAAGAATGCTTTCCTCATGTAATAGGGCCAATTGACTCACTCTAAAGAGAAAGTTTTCCACATGTAGGAGGGCCAATTCACTCACTCTAAAGAGAATGTTTTCCACAAGTAGTAGGGCCAAACGACTCACTCCAAAGAGAATGCTTTCCACATGTAGGAGGGCCAATCGACTCACTCTGATAGAATGTTTTCCACATGTTGGAGGGCCAATTGACTCACCCTAAACAGAATGTTTTCCGCATGTAGGAGTGCCAATCGACTCACTCTAAAGAGAATGTTTTCCAGATTTAGGAGGGCCAATTGACACACTCTAAAGAGAAATGTTTTCTACATGTAGGAAGTCCAATTGACTCACTCTAAAGAGAATGTTCTCTGAATGTAGATGGGCAAATCAACTCACTCTAAAGAGAATGTTTTCTACATGTAGGAGGGCCAATTGACTCACTCTAAAGAGAAAGTTTTCTACATGTAGGAGGGCCAATCGACTCAATTGAAAGAGATTGTTTTCCACAGGTATGTGGGCCAATCGACTCACCCTACAGAGCATGTTCTATGCATGTAAGACGGCCAATCGACTCACCCTAAAGAGCATGGTCTCCTCATTTAGGAGGGCCAATCGACTCACTCTAAAGAGAGATGTTTTCCACATGTAGGACGGCCAATCGACTCAATTGAAAGAGATTGTTTTCCACATGTAGGTTGGCCAATCGACTCACCCTAAAGAGCATTTTCTATGCATGTAAGACGGCCAATCGAATCACCCTAGAGAGCATGTTCTCCGCATGTAGGAGGGCCAATCGACTCACTCTAAAGAGAGATGTTTTCTGCATGTAGGAGGGCCAATCGACTCACTCTGATGGAATGTTTTCCACATGTAGGAGGGCCAATTGATACACTCTAAAGAGAAATGTTTTCTACATGAAGGAAGGCCAATTGACTCACCCTAAGGAGCATGTTCTCCACATGTAGGAGGGCCATTCGACTCACCCTAAAGGGCATGTTCTCTGCATGTAAGACGGCCAATCGACTCACCCTAAAGAGCATGTTCTTCGCATGTAGGGGGGCCAATCGACCCACCCTAAAGAGAATGTTCTCCACCTGTAAGCGTGCGATTCGACTCACTCTAAAGAGAAAGTTTTCCAAACTTAGCAGTGCCAATTGACACACTCTAAAGAGAAATGTTTTCTACATGTAGGAAGGCCAATTGACTCACTCTAAAGAGAATGTTTTCTGAATGTAGATGGGCCAATCAACTCACTCTAAAGAGAATGTTTTCTACCTGTAGGAGGGCCAATCGACTCAATTGAAAGATTGTTTTCCACATGTAGGTGGGCCAATCGACTCACCCTACAGAACATGTTCTCTGCATGTAAGACGGCCAATCGACTCACCCTAAAGAGCATGTTCTCCGCATTTAGGAGGGCCAATCGACTGACTCTAAAGAGAGATATTTTCTGCGTGTAGGAGGTCCCATCGAATCACTCTAATGAGAGTGTTTTCCACATTTAAGGGGGCCAATCCACTCACCCTACAGAATGTTTTCCACATGTTGGAGGGCCAATTGACTCTCCCTAAAGAGAATGTTTTCCGCATGTAGGAGTGCCAATCGACTCACTCTAAAGAGAATGTTTTCCAGATTTAGGAGGGCCAATTGACACACTCTAAAGAGAAATGTTTTCTACATGTAGGAAGGCCAATTGACTCACTCTAAAGAGAATGTTCTCTGAATGTAGATGGGCAAATCAACTCACTCTAAAGAGAATGTTTTCTACATGTAGGAGGGCCAATTGACTCACTCTAACGAGAAAGTTTTCTACATGTAGGAGGGCCAATCGACTCAATTGAAAGAGATTGTTTTCCACATGTATGTGGGCCAATCGACTCACCCTACAGAGCATGTTCTATGCATGTAAGACGGCCAATCGACTCACCCTAAAGAGCATGGTCTCCGCATTTAGGAGGGCCAATCGACTCACTCTAAAGAGAGATGTTTTCCACATGTAGGACGGCCAATCGACTCAATTGAAAGAGATTGTTTTCCACATGTAGGTTGGCCAATCGACTCACCCTAAAGAGCATGTTCTATGCATGTAAGACGGCCAATTGAATCACCGTAGAGAGCATGTTCTCCGCATGTAGGAGTGCCAATCAACTCACTCTAAAGAGAGATGTTTTCTGCATGTAGGAGGGCCAATCGACTCACTCTGATAGAATGTTTTCCACATGTAGGACGGCCAATTGATACACACTAAAGTGAAATGTTTTCTACATGTAGGAAGGCCAATTGACTCACTCTAAAGAGAATGTTTTCTGAATGTAGATGGGCCAATCAACTCACTCTAAAGAGAATGTTTTCTACTTGTAGGAGGGCCAATCGACTCAATTGAAAGATTGTTTTCCACATGTAGGTGGGCCAATCGACTCACGCTACAGAGCATGTTCTCTGCATGTAAGACGGCCAATCGACTCACCCTAAAGAGCATGTTCTCCGCATTTAGGAGGGCCAATCGACTGACTCTAAAGAGAGATATTTTCTGCGTGTAGGAGGGCCCATCGAATCACTCTAATGAGAGTGTTTTCCACATTTAAGGGGGCCAATCCACTCACCCTAAAGAATGCTTTCCCCATGTAATAGGGCCAATTGACTCACTCTAAAGAGAAAGTATTCCACATGTAGGAGGACCAATTCACTCACTCTAAAGAGAATGTTTTCCACAAGTAGTAGGGCCAAACGACTCACTCCAAAGAGAATGCTTTCCACATGTAGGAGGGCCAATCGACTCACTCTGATAGAATGTTTTCCACATGTTGGAGGGCCAATTGACTCACCCTAAAGAGAATGCTTTCCGCATGTAGGAGTGCCAATCGACTCACTCTAAAGAGAATGTTTTCCAGATTTAGGAGGGCCAATTGACACACTCTAAAGAGAAATGTTTTCTACATGTAGGAAGGCCAATTGACTCACTCTAAAGAGAAAGTTTTCTACATGTAGGAGGGCCAATCGACTCAATTGAAAGAGATTGTTTTCCACATGTATGTGGGCCAATCGACTCACCCTACAGAGCATGTTCTATGCATGTAAGACGGCCAATCGACTCACCCTAAAGAGCATGGTCTCCGCATTTAGGAGGGCCAATCGACTCACTCTAAAGAGAGATGTTTTCCACATGTAGGACGGCCAATTGATACACACTAAAGTGAAATGTTTTCTACATGAAGGAAGGCCAATTGACTCACCCTAAGGAGCATGTTCTCCACATGTAGGAGGGCCATTCGACTCACCCTAAAGGGCATGTTCTCTGCATGTAAGACGGCCAATCGACTCACCCGAAAGAGCATGTTCTGCGCATGTAGGGGGGCCAATCGACCCACCCTAAAGAGAATGTTCTCCGCATGTAGGCGTGCGAATCGACTCACTCTAAAGAGAAAGTTTTCCAAACTTAGCAGGGCCAATTGACACACTCTAAAGAGAAATGTTTTCTACATGTAGGAAGGCCAATTGACTCACTCTAAAGAGAATGTTTTCTGAATGTAGATGGGCCAATCAACTCACTCTAAAGAGAATGTTTTCTACCTGTAGGAGGGCCAATCGACTCACTCTGATAGAATGTTTTCCACATGTAGGAGGGCCAATTGATACACTCTAAAGAGAAATGTTTTCTACATGAAGGAAGGCCAATTGACTCACCCTAAGGAGCATGTTCTCCACATGTAGGAGGGCCATTCGACTCACCCTAAAGGGCATGTTCTCTGTATGTAAGACGGCCAATCGACTCACCCTAAAGAGCATGTTCTGCGCATGTAGGGGGGCCAATCGACCCACCCTAAAGAGAATGTTCTCCACATGCAGGCGTGCGAATCGACTCACTCTAAAGAGAAAGTTTTCCAAACTTAGCAGGGCCAATTGACACACTCTAAAGAGAAATGTTTTCTACATGTAGGAAGGCCAATTGACTCACCCTAAAGAGCATGTTCTCCGCATTTAGGAGGGCCAATCGACTGACTCTAAAGAGAGATATTTTCTGCGTGTAGGAGGTCCCATCGAATCACTCTAATGAGAGTGTTTTCCACATTTAAGAGGGCCAATCCACTCACCCTACAGAATGCTTTCCTCATGTAGGAGGGCCAATTGACTCACTCTACAGAGAAAGTTTTCCACATGTAGGAGGGCCCATTCGCTCACTCTAAAGAGAATGTTTTCCACAAGTAGTAGGGCCAAACGACTCACTCCAAAGAGAATGCTTTCCACATGTAGGAGGGCCAATCGACTCACTCTGATAGAATGTTTTCCACATGTTGGAGGGCCAATTGACTCACCCTAAAGAGAATGTTTTCCGCATGTAGGAGTGCCAATCGACTCACTCTAAAGAGAATGTTTTCCAGATTTAGGAGGGCCAATTGACACACTCTAAAGAGAAATGTTTTTTACATGTAGGAAGGCCAATTGACTCACTCTAAAGAGAATGTTCTCTGAATGTAGATGGGCAAATCAACTCACTCTAAAGAGAATGTTTTCTACATGTAGGAGGGCCAATTGACTCACTCTAAAGAGAAAGTTTTCTACATGTAGGAGGGCCAATCGACTCACTCTGATAGAATGTTTTCCACATGTAGGAGGGCCAATTGATACACACTAAAGAGAAATGTTTTCTACATGAAGGAAGGCCAATTGACTCACCCTAAGGAGCATGTTCTCCACATGTAGGAGGGCCATTCGACTCACCCTAAAGGGCATGTTCTCTGCATGTAAGACGGCCAATCGACTCACCCTAAAGAGCATGTTCTGCGCATGTAGGGGGGCCAATCGACCCACCCTAAAGAGAATGTTCTCCGCATGTAGGCGTGCGAATCGACTCACTCTAAAGAGAAAGTTTTCCAAACTTAGCAGGGCCAATTGACACACTCTAAAGAGAAATGTTTTCTACATGTAGGAAGGCCAATTGACTCACTCTAAAGAGAATGTTTTCTGAATGTAGATGGGCCAATCAACTCACTCTAAAGAGAATGTTTTCTACCTGTAGGAGGGCCAATCGACTCAATTGAAAGATTGTTTTCCACATGTAGGTGGGCCAATCGACTCACGCTACAGAGCATGTTCTCTGCATGTAAAACGGCCAATCGACTCACCCTAAAGAGCATGTTCTCCGCATTTAGGAGGGCCAATCGACTGACTCTAAAGAGAGATATTTTCTGCGTGTAGGAGGGCCCATCGAATCACTCTAATGAGAGTGTTTTCCACATTTAAGGGGGCCAATCCACTCACCCTAAAGAATGCTTTCCTCATGTAATAGGGCCAATTGACTCACTCTAAAGAGAAAGTTTTCCACATGTAGGAGGGCCAATTCACTCACTCTAAAGAGAATGTTTTCCACAAGTAGTAGGGCCAAACGACTCACTCCAAAGAGAATGCTTTCCACATGTAGGAGGGCCAATCGACTCACTCTGATAGAATGTTTTCCACATGTTGGAGGGCCAATTGACTCACCCTAAACAGAATGTTTTCCGCATGTAGGAGTGCCAATCGACTCACTCTAAAGAGAATGTTTTCCAGATTTAGGAGGGCCAATTGACACACTCTAAAGAGAAATGTTTTCTACATGTAGGAAGTCCAATTGACTCACTCTAAAGAGAATGTTCTCTGAATGTAGATGGGCAAATCAACTCACTCTAAAGAGAATGTTTTCTACATGTAGGAGGGCCAATTGACTCACTCTAAAGAGAAAGTTTTCTACATGTAGGAGGGCCAATCGACTCAATTGAAAGAGATTGTTTTCCACAGGTATGTGGGCCAATCGACTCACCCTACAGAGCATGTTCTATGCATGTAAGACGGCCAATCGACTCACCCTAAAGAGCATGGTCTCCTCATTTAGGAGGGCCAATCGACTCACTCTAAAGAGAGATGTTTTCCACATGTAGGACGGCCAATCGACTCAATTGAAAGAGATTGTTTTCCACATGTAGGTTGGCCAATCGACTCACCCTAAAGAGCATTTTCTATGCATGTAAGACGGCCAATCGAATCACCCTAGAGAGCATGTTCTCCGCATGTAGGAGGGCCAATCGACTCACTCTAAAGAGAGATGTTTTCTGCATGTAGGAGGGCCAATCGACTCACTCTGATGGAATGTTTTCCACATGTAGGAGGGCCAATTGATACACTCTAAAGAGAAATGTTTTCTACATGAAGGAAGGCCAATTGACTCACCCTAAGGAGCATGTTCTCCACATGTAGGAGGGCCATTCGACTCACCCTAAAGGGCATGTTCTCTGCATGTAAGACGGCCAATCGACTCACCCTAAAGAGCATGTTCTTCGCATGTAGGGGGGCCAATCGACCCACCCTAAAGAGAATGTTCTCCACCTGTAAGCGTGCGATTCGACTCACTCTAAAGAGAAAGTTTTCCAAACTTAGCAGTGCCAATTGACACACTCTAAAGAGAAATGTTTTCTACATGTAGGAAGGCCAATTGACTCACTCTAAAGAGAATGTTTTCTGAATGTAGATGGGCCAATCAACTCACTCTAAAGAGAATGTTTTCTACCTGTAGGAGGGCCAATCGACTCAATTGAAAGATTGTTTTCCACATGTAGGTGGGCCAATCGACTCACCCTACAGAACATGTTCTCTGCATGTAAGACGGCCAATCGACTCACCCTAAAGAGCATGTTCTCCGCATTTAGGAGGGCCAATCGACTGACTCTAAAGAGAGATATTTTCTGCGTGTAGGAGGTCCCATCGAATCACTCTAATGAGAGTGTTTTCCACATTTAAGGGGGCCAATCCACTCACCCTACAGAATGTTTTCCACATGTTGGAGGGCCAATTGACTCTCCCTAAAGAGAATGTTTTCCGCATGTAGGAGTGCCAATCGACTCACTCTAAAGAGAATGTTTTCCAGATTTAGGAGGGCCAATTGACACACTCTAAAGAGAAATGTTTTCTACATGTAGGAAGGCCAATTGACTCACTCTAAAGAGAATGTTCTCTGAATGTAGATGGGCAAATCAACTCACTCTAAAGAGAATGTTTTCTACATGTAGGAGGGCCAATTGACTCACTCTAACGAGAAAGTTTTCTACATGTAGGAGGGCCAATCGACTCAATTGAAAGAGATTGTTTTCCACATGTATGTGGGCCAATCGACTCACCCTACAGAGCATGTTCTATGCATGTAAGACGGCCAATCGACTCACCCTAAAGAGCATGGTCTCCGCATTTAGGAGGGCCAATCGACTCACTCTAAAGAGAGATGTTTTCCACATGTAGGACGGCCAATCGACTCAATTGAAAGAGATTGTTTTCCACATGTAGGTTGGCCAATCGACTCACCCTAAAGAGCATGTTCTATGCATGTAAGACGGCCAATTGAATCACCGTAGAGAGCATGTTCTCCGCATGTAGGAGTGCCAATCAACTCACTCTAAAGAGAGATGTTTTCTGCATGTAGGAGGGCCAATCGACTCACTCTGATAGAATGTTTTCCACATGTAGGACGGCCAATTGATACACACTAAAGTGAAATGTTTTCTACATGTAGGAAGGCCAATTGACTCACTCTAAAGAGAATGTTTTCTGAATGTAGATGGGCCAATCAACTCACTCTAAAGAGAATGTTTTCTACTTGTAGGAGGGCCAATCGACTCAATTGAAAGATTGTTTTCCACATGTAGGTGGGCCAATCGACTCACGCTACAGAGCATGTTCTCTGCATGTAAGACGGCCAATCGACTCACCCTAAAGAGCATGTTCTCCGCATTTAGGAGGGCCAATCGACTGACTCTAAAGAGAGATATTTTCTGCGTGTAGGAGGGCCCATCGAATCACTCTAATGAGAGTGTTTTCCACATTTAAGGGGGCCAATCCACTCACCCTAAAGAATGCTTTCCCCATGTAATAGGGCCAATTGACTCACTCTAAAGAGAAAGTATTCCACATGTAGGAGGACCAATTCACTCACTCTAAAGAGAATGTTTTCCACAAGTAGTAGGGCCAAACGACTCACTCCAAAGAGAATGCTTTCCACATGTAGGAGGGCCAATCGACTCACTCTGATAGAATGTTTTCCACATGTTGGAGGGCCAATTGACTCACCCTAAAGAGAATGCTTTCCGCATGTAGGAGTGCCAATCGACTCACTCTAAAGAGAATGTTTTCCAGATTTAGGAGGGCCAATTGACACACTCTAAAGAGAAATGTTTTCTACATGTAGGAAGGCCAATTGACTCACTCTAAAGAGAAAGTTTTCTACATGTAGGAGGGCCAATCGACTCAATTGAAAGAGATTGTTTTCCACATGTATGTGGGCCAATCGACTCACCCTACAGAGCATGTTCTATGCATGTAAGACGGCCAATCGACTCACCCTAAAGAGCATGGTCTCCGCATTTAGGAGGGCCAATCGACTCACTCTAAAGAGAGATGTTTTCCACATGTAGGACGGCCAATTGATACACACTAAAGTGAAATGTTTTCTACATGAAGGAAGGCCAATTGACTCACCCTAAGGAGCATGTTCTCCACATGTAGGAGGGCCATTCGACTCACCCTAAAGGGCATGTTCTCTGCATGTAAGACGGCCAATCGACTCACCCGAAAGAGCATGTTCTGCGCATGTAGGGGGGCCAATCGACCCACCCTAAAGAGAATGTTCTCCGCATGTAGGCGTGCGAATCGACTCACTCTAAAGAGAAAGTTTTCCAAACTTAGCAGGGCCAATTGACACACTCTAAAGAGAAATGTTTTCTACATGTAGGAAGGCCAATTGACTCACTCTAAAGAGAATGTTTTCTGAATGTAGATGGGCCAATCAACTCACTCTAAAGAGAATGTTTTCTACCTGTAGGAGGGCCAATCGACTCACTCTGATAGAATGTTTTCCACATGTAGGAGGGCCAATTGATACACTCTAAAGAGAAATGTTTTCTACATGAAGGAAGGCCAATTGACTCACCCTAAGGAGCATGTTCTCCACATGTAGGAGGGCCATTCGACTCACCCTAAAGGGCATGTTCTCTGTATGTAAGACGGCCAATCGACTCACCCTAAAGAGCATGTTCTGCGCATGTAGGGGGGCCAATCGACCCACCCTAAAGAGAATGTTCTCCACATGCAGGCGTGCGAATCGACTCACTCTAAAGAGAAAGTTTTCCAAACTTAGCAGGGCCAATTGACACACTCTAAAGAGAAATGTTTTCTACATGTAGGAAGGCCAATTGACTCACCCTAAAGAGCATGTTCTCCGCATTTAGGAGGGCCAATCGACTGACTCTAAAGAGAGATATTTTCTGCGTGTAGGAGGTCCCATCGAATCACTCTAATGAGAGTGTTTTCCACATTTAAGAGGGCCAATCCACTCACCCTACAGAATGCTTTCCTCATGTAGGAGGGCCAATTGACTCACTCTACAGAGAAAGTTTTCCACATGTAGGAGGGCCCATTCGCTCACTCTAAAGAGAATGTTTTCCACAAGTAGTAGGGCCAAACGACTCACTCCAAAGAGAATGCTTTCCACATGTAGGAGGGCCAATCGACTCACTCTGATAGAATGTTTTCCACATGTTGGAGGGCCAATTGACTCACCCTAAAGAGAATGTTTTCCGCATGTAGGAGTGCCAATCGACTCACTCTAAAGAGAATGTTTTCCAGATTTAGGAGGGCCAATTGACACACTCTAAAGAGAAATGTTTTTTACATGTAGGAAGGCCAATTGACTCACTCTAAAGAGAATGTTCTCTGAATGTAGATGGGCAAATCAACTCACTCTAAAGAGAATGTTTTCTACATGTAGGAGGGCCAATTGACTCACTCTAAAGAGAAAGTTTTCTACATGTAGGAGGGCCAATCGACTCAATTGAAAGAGATTGTTTTCCACATGTATGTGGGCCAATCGACTCACCCTACAGAGCATGTTCTATGCATGTAAGACGGCCAATCGACTCACCCTAAAGAGCATGGTCTCCGCATTTAGGAGGGCCAATCGACTCACTCTAAAGAGAGATGTTTTCCACATGTAGGACGGCCAATCGACTCAATTGAAAGAGATTGTTTTCCACATGTAGTTTGGCCAATCGACTCACCCTAAAGAGCATGTTCTATGCATGTAAGACGGCCAATCGAATCACCCTAGAGAGCATGTTCTCCGCATGTAGGAGGGCCAATCAACTCACTCTAAAGAGAGATTTTTTCTGCATGTAGGAGGGCCCATCGACTCATTCGAATGAGAATGTTTTCCACATGTAGGAGGGCCAATCGACTCACTCTGATAGAATGTTTTCCACATGTAGGAGGGCCAATTGATACACTCTAAAGAGAAATGTTTTCTACATGAAGGAAGGCCAATTGACTCACCCTAAGGAGCATGTTCTCCACATGTAGGAGGGCCATTCGACTCACCCTAAAGGGCATGTTCTCTGCATGTAAGACGGCCAAGCGACTCAACCTAAAGAGCATGTTCTGCGCATGTAGGAGGGCCAATCGACCCAAGCTAAAGAGAATGTGCTCCGCATGTAGGCGTGCAAATCGACTCACTCTAAAGAGAAAGTTTTCCAGATTTAGGAGGGCCAATTGACACACTCTAAAGAGAAATGTTTTCTACATGTAGGAAGGCCAATTGACTCACTCTAAAGAGAATGTTTCCCACAGGTAGGAGGGCCAATCGACTCACTCCAAAGAGAATGCTTTCCACATGTAGGAGGACCAATCGACTCACTGTAAAGAGAATATTTTCTGAATGTAGGAGGGCCAATCGACTCACTCTAACGGGAATATTCTCCACATGAAAGAGGGCCAATAGACTCACCCTAAAGAGCATGTTCTCCGCATGTAGGACGGCCAATCAACTCACTCTAAAGAGAGATGTTTTCTGCATGTAGGAGGGCCCATCGACTCACTCGATTGAGAATGTTTTCCACATGTAGGAGGGCCAATCGTCTCACTGTAAAGTGAATACTTTCTGAATGTAGGAGGGCCAATCGACTCACTCTAACGGGAATATTCTCCACATGAAAGAGGGTCAATAGACTCACCCTAAAGAGAGATGTTTTCTGCATGTAGGAAGGCCAATCGACTAACTCGAATGAGAATGTTTTCAACATGTAGGAGGGCCAATTGACTCACTCTAAAGAGAAGGTTATCCACATGTAGGAGGCCCAATGGACACACTTTGAAGAGAAATTTTTTCTAAATGTAGGAAGGCAAATTGACTCACTCTAATGAGAATGTTTTCCACATGTAGGAGGAACAATTGACTCACTATGAAGAGAAATGTTTTCCACGTGTAGGATGGCCAATCGACTCAATTCAAAGAGATTGTTTTCCGCATGTACGTGGGCCAATCGACTCACGCTACAGAGCATGTTCTCTGCATGTAAGACGGCCAATCAACTCACCCTAAAGAGCATGTTCTCCGCATTTAGGAGGGCCAATCGACTGACTCTACAGAGAGATATTTTCTGCGTGTAGGAGGGCCCATCGAATCACTCTAATGAGAATGTTTTCCACATTTAAGGGGGCCAATCCACTCACCCTAAAGAATGCTTTCCTCATGTAGGAGGGCCAATTGACTCACTCTAAAGAGAAAGTTTTCCACATGTAGGAGGGCCAATTCACTCACTCTAAAGAGAATGTTTTCCACAAGTAGTAGGGCCAAACGACTGAATTGAAAGAGATTGTTTTCCACATGTAGGAGCGCCAATCGACTCATCCTAAAGAGCATGTTCTATGCATGTAAGACGGCCAATCGAATCACCCTAAAGAGCATGTTTTCCGCATGTAGGAGGGCCAATCAACTCACTCTAAAGAGAGTTTTTTCCGCATGTAGGAGGGCCCATCGACTCATTCGAATGAGAATGTTTTCCACATGTAGGAGGGCCAATCGGCTCACTCTGATAGTATGTTTTCCACATGTAGGAGGGCCAATTGATACACTCTAAAGAGAAATGTTTTCTACATGAAGGAAGGCCAATTGACTCACTCTAAAGAGAATGTTTCCCACAGGTAGGAGGGCCAATCGACTCACTCCAAAGAGAATGCTTTCCACATGTAGGAGGACCAATCGATTCACTGTAAAGAGAATATTTTCTGAATGTAGGAGGGCCAATCGACTCACTCTAATGGGAATATTCTCCACATAAAAGAGGGCCAATAGACTCACCCTAAAGAGCATGTTCTCCGCATGTAGGAGGGCCAATCAACTCACTCTAAAGAGAGATGTTTTCTGCATGTAGGAGGGCCCATCGACTCACTCGAATGAGAATGTTTTCCACATGTAGGAGGGCCAATCGTCTCACTGTAAAGATAATACTTTCTGAATGTAGGAGGGCCAATCGACTCACTCTAACGGGAATATTCTCCACATGAAAGAGGGTCAATAGACTCACCCTAAAGAGAGATGTTTTCTGCATGTAGCAAGGCCAATCGACTAACTCGAATGAGAATGTTTTCCACATGTAGGAGGGCCAATCGACACACTCTGATAGAATGTTTTCCACATGTAGGAGGGCCAATTGACTCACTATGAAGAGAAATGTTTTCCACGTGTAGGATGGCCAATCGACTCAATTCAAAGAGATTGTTTTCCGCATGTAGGTGGGCCAATCGACTCACGCTACAGAGCATGTTCTCTGCATGTAAGACGGCCAATCGACTCACCCTAAAGAGCATGTTCTCCGCATTTAGGAGGGCCAATCGACTGACTCTAAAGAGAGATATTTTCTGCGTGTAGGAGGGCCCATCGAATCACTCTAATGAGAGTGTTTTCCACATTTAAGGGGGCCAATCCACTCACCCTAAAGAATGCTTTCCTCATGTAATAGGGCCAATTGACTCACTCTAAAGAGAAAGTTTTCCACATGTAGGAGGGCCAATTCACTCACTCTAAAGAGAATGTTTTCCACAAGTAGTAGGGCCAAACGACTCACTCCAAAGAGAATGCTTTCCACATGTAGGAGGGCCAATCGACTCACTCTGATAGAATGTTTTACACATGTTGGAGGGCTAATTGACTCACCCTAAAGAGAATGTTTTCCGCATGTAGGAGTGCCAATCGACTCACTCTAAAGAGAATGTTTTCCAGATTTAGGAGGGCCAATTGACACACTCTAAAGAGAAATTTTCTCTACATGTAGGAAGGCCAATTGACTCACTCTAAAGAGAATGTTCTCTGAATGTAGATGGGCAAATCAACTCACTCTAAAGAGAATGTTTTCTACATGTAGGACGGCCAATCGACTCAATTGAAAGAGATTGTTTTCCACATGTAGGTTGGCCAATCGACTCACCCTAAAGAGCATTTTCTATGCATGTAAGACGGCCAATCGAATCACCCTAGAGAGCATGTTCTCCGCATGTAGGAGGGCCAATCAACTCACTCTAAAGAGAGATGTTTTCTGCATGTAGGAGGGCCAATCGACTCACTCTGATGGAATGTTTTCCACATGTAGGAGGGCCAATTGATACACTCTAAAGAGAAATGTTTTCTACATGAAGGAAGGCCAATTGACTCACCCTAAGGAGCATGTTCTCCACATGTAGGAGGGCCATTCGACTCACCCTAAAGGGCATGTTCTCTGCATGTAAGACGGCCAAGCGACTCAACCTAAAGAGCATGTTCTGCGCATGTAGGAGGGCCAATCGACCCAAGCTAAAGAGAATGTGCTCCTCATGTAGGCGTGCGAATCCACTCACTCTAAAGAGAAAGTTTTCCAGATTTAGGAGGGCCAATTGACACACTCTAAAGAGAAATGTTTTCTACATGTAGGAAGGCCAATTGACTCACTCTAAAGAGAATGTTTCCCACAGGTAGGAGGGCCAATCGACTCACTCCAAAGAGAATGCTTTCCACATGTAGGAGGACCAATCGACTCACTGTAAAGAGAATATTTTCTGAATGTAGGAGGGCCAATCGACTCACTCTAACGGGAATATTCTCCACATGAAAGTGGGCCAATAGACTCACCCTAAAGAGCATGTTCTCCGCATGTAGGACGGCCAATCAACTCACTCTAAAGAGAGATGTTTTCTGCATGTAGGAGGGCCCATCGACTCACTCGAATGAGAATGTTTTCCACATGTAGGAGGGCCAATCGTCTCACTGTAAAGTGAATACTTTCTGAATGTAGGAGGGCCAATCGACTCACTCTAACGGGAATATTCTCCACATGAAAGAGGGTCAATAGACTCACCCTAAAGAGAGATGTTTTCTGCATGTAGGAAGGCCAATCGACTAACTCGAATGAGAATGTTTTCAACATGTAGGAGGGCCAATTGACTCACTCTAAAGAGAAGGTTATCCACATGTAGGAGGCCCAATGGACACACTTTGAAGAGAAATTTTTTCTAAATGTAGGAAGGCAAATTGACTCACTCTAATGAGAATGATTTCCACATGTAGGAGGAACAATTGACTCACTATGAAGAGAAATGTTTTCCACGTGTAGGATGGCCAATCGACTCAATTCAAAGAGATTGTTTTCCGCATGTACGTGGGCCAATCGACTCACGCTACAGAGCATGTTCTCTGCATGTAAGACGGCCAATCAACTCACCCTAAAGAGCATGTTCTCCGCATTTAGGAGGGCCAATCGACTGACTCTACAGAGAGATATTTTCTGCGTGTAGGAGGGCCCATCGAATCACTCTAATGAGAATGTTTTCCACATTTAAGGGGGCCAATCCACTCACCCTAAAGAATGCTTTCCTCATGTAGGAGGGCCAATTGACTCACTCTAAAGAGAAAGTTTTCCACATATAGGAGGGCCAATTCACTCACTCTAAAGAGAATGTTTTCCACAAGTAGTAGGGCCAAACGACTCACTCCAAAGAGAATGCTTTCCACATGTAGGAGGACCAATCGACTGAATTGAAAGAGATTGTTTTCCACATGTAGGAGCGCCAATCGACTCATCCTAAAGAGCATGTTCTATGCATGTAAGACGGCCAATCGAATCACCCTAAAGAGCATGTTTTCCGCATGTAGGAGGGCCAATCAACTCACTCTAAAGAGAGATTTTTTCCGCATGTAGGAGGGCCCATCGACTCATTCGAATGAGAATGTTTTCCACATGTAGGAGGGCCAATCGGCTCACTCTGATAGTATGTTTTCCACATGTAGGAGGGCCAATTGATACACTCTAAAGAGAAATGTTTTCTACATGAAGGAAGGCCAATTGACTCACTCTAAAGAGAATGTTTCCCACAGGTAGGAGGGCCAATCGACTCACTCCAAAGAGAATGCTTTCCACATGTAGGAGGACCAATCGATTCACTGTAAAGAGAATATTTTCTGAATGTAGGAGGGCCAATCGACTCACTCTAATGGGAATATTCTCCACATAAAAGAGGGCCAATAGACTCACCCTAAAGAGCATGTTCTCCGCATGTAGGAGGGCCAATCAACTCACTCTAAAGAGAGATGTTTTCTGCATGTAGGAGGGCCCATCGACTCACTCGAATGAGAATGTTTTCCACATGTAGGAGGGCCAATCGTCTCACTGTAAAGATAATACTTTCTGAATGTAGGAGGGCCAATCGACTCACTCTAACGGGAATATTCTCCACATGAAAGAGGGTCAATAGACTCACCCTAAAGAGAGATGTTTTCTGCATGTAGCAAGGCCAATCGACTAACTCGAATGAGAATGTTTTCCACATGTAGGAGGGCCAATCGACTCACTCTGATAGAATGTTTTCCACATGTAGGAGGGCCAATTGACTCACTATGAAGAGAAATGTTTTCCACGTGTAGGATGGCCAATCGACTCAATTCAAAGAGATTGTTTTCCGCATGTAGGTGGGCCAATCGACTCACGCTACAGAGCATGTTCTCTGCATGTAAGACGGCCAATCGACTCACCCTAAAGAGCATGTTCTCCGCATTTAGGAGGGCCAATCGACTGACTCTAAAGAGAGATATTTTCTGCGTGTAGGAGGGCCCATCGAATCACTCTAATGAGAGTGTTTTCCACATTTAAGGGGGCCAATCCACTCACCCTAAAGAATGCTTTCCTCATGTAATAGGGCCAATTGACTCACTCTAAAGAGAAAGTTTTCCACATGTAGGAGGGCCAATTCACTCACTCTAAAGAGAATGTTTTCCACAAGTAGTAGGGCCAAACGACTCACTCCAAAGAGAATGCTTTCCACATGTAGGAGGGCCAATCGACTCACTCTGATAGAATGTTTTCCACATGTTGGAGGGCCAATTGACTCACCCTAAAGAGAATGTTTTCCGCATGTAGGAGTGCCAATCGACTCACTCTAAAGAGAATGTTTTCCAGATTTAGGAGGGCCAATTGACACACTCTAAAGAGAAATTTTCTCTACATGTAGGAAGGCCAATTGACTCACTCTAAAGAGAATGTTCTCTGAATGTAGATGGGCAAATCAACTCACTCTAAAGAGAATGTTTTCTACATGTAGGACGGCCAATCGACTCAATTGAAAGAGATTGTTTTCCACATGTAGGTTGGCCAATCGACTCACCCTAAAGAGCATTTTCTATGCATGTAAGACGGCCAATCGAATCACCCTAGAGAGCATGTTCTCCGCATGTAGGAGGGCCAATCAACTCACTCTAAAGAGAGATGTTTTCTGCATGTAGGAGGGCCAATCGACTCACTCTGATGGAATGTTTTCCACATGTAGGAGGGCCAATTGATACACTCTAAAGAGAAATGTTTTCTACATGAAGGAAGGCCAATTGACTCACCCTAAGGAGCATGTTCTCCACATGTAGGAGGGCCATTCGACTCACCCTAAAGGGCATGTTCTCTGCATGTAAGACGGCCAATCGACTCACCCTAAAGAGCATGATCTGCGCATGTAGGGGGGCCAATCGACCCACCCTAAAGAGAAAGTTCTCCACAAGTAGGCGTGCGATTCGACTCACTCTAAAGAGAAAGTTTTCCAAACTTAGCAGGGCCAATTGACACACTCTAAAGAGAAATGTTTTCTACATGTAGGAAGGCCAATTGACTCACTCTAAAGAGAATGTTTTCTGAATGTAGATGGGCCAATCAACTCACTCTAAAGAGAATGTTTTCTACCTGTAGGAGGGCCAATCGACTCAATTGAAAGATTGTTTTCCACATGTAGGTGTGCCAATCGACTCACCCTACAGAACATGTTCTCTGCATGTAAGACGGGCAATCGACTCACCCTAAAGAGCATGTTCTCCGCATTTAGGAGGGCCAATCGACTGACTCTAAAGAGAGATATTTTCTGCGTGTAGGAGGTCCCATCGAATCACTCTAATGAGAGTGTTTTCCACATTTAAGGGGGCCAATCCACTCACCCTACAGAATGTTTTCCACATGTTGGAGGGCCAATTGACTCACCCTAAAGAGAATGTTTTCCGCATGTAGGAGTGCCAATCGACTCACTCTAAAGAGAATGTTTTCCAGATTTAGGAGGGCCAATTGACACACTCTAAAGAGAAATGTTTTCTACATGTAGGAAGGGCAATTGACTCACTCTAAAGAGAATGTTCTCTGAATGTAGATGGGCAAATCAACTCACTCTAAAGAGAATGTTTTCTACATGTAGGAGGGCCAATTGACTCACTCTAAAGAGAAAGTTTTCTACATGTAGGAGGGCCAATCGACTCAATTGAAAGAGATTGTTTTCCACATGTATGTGGGCCAATCGACTCACCCTACAGAGCATGATCTATGCATGTAAGACGGCCAATCGACTCACCCTAAAGAGCATGGTCTCCGCATTTAGGAGGGCCAATCGACTCACTCTAAAGAGAGATGTTTTCCACATGTAGGACGGCCAATCGACTCAATTGAAAGAGATTGTTTTCCACATGTAGGTTGGCCAATCGACTCACCCTAAAGAGCATGTTCTATGCATGTAAGACGGCCAATTGAATCACCGTAGAGAGCATGTTCTCCGCATGTAGGAGGGCCAATCAACTCACTCTAAAGAGAGATGATTTCTGCATGTAGGAGGGCCAATCGACTCACTCTGATAGAATGTTTTCCACATGTAGGAGGGCCAATTGATACACTCTAAAGAGAAATGTTTTCTACATGAAGGAAGGCCAATTGACTCACCCTAAGGAGCATGTTCTCCACATGTAGGAGGGCCATTCGACTCACCCTAAAGGGCATGTTCTCTGCATGTAAGACGGCCAATCGACTCACCCTAAAGAGCATGTTCTGTGCATGTAGGGGGGCCAATCGACCCACCCTAAAGAGAATGTTCTCCGCATGTAGGCGTGCGAATCCACTCACTCTAAAGAGAAAGTTTTCCAAACTTAGCAGGGCCAATTGACACACTCTAAAGAGAAATGTTTTCTACATGTAGGAAGGCCAATTGACTCACTCTAAAGAGAATGTTTTCTGAATGTAGATGGGCCAATCAACTCACTCTAAAGAGAATGTTTTCTACCTGTAGGAGGGCCAATCGACTCAATTGAAAGATTGTTTTCCACATGTAGGTGGGCCAATCGACTCACGCTACAGAGCATGTTCTCTGCATGTAAGACGGCCAATCGACTCACCCTAAAGAGCATGTTCTCCGCATTTAGGAGGGCCAATTGACTCACTCTAAAGAGAAAGTTTTCCACATGTAGGAGGACCAATTCACTCACTCTAAAGAGAATGTTTTCCACAAGTAGTAGGGCCAAACGACTCACTCCAAAGAGAATGCTTTCCACATGTAGGAGGGCCAATCGACTCACTCTGATAGAATGTTTTCCACATGTTGGAGGGCCAATTGACTCACCCTAAAGAGAATGTTTTCCGCATGTAGGAGTGCCAATCGACTCACTCTAAAGAGAATGTTTTCCAGATTTAGGAGGGCCAATTGACACACTCTAAAGAGAAATGTTTTCTACATGTAGGAAGGCCAATTGACTCACTCTAAAGAGAAAGTTTTCTACATGTAGGAGGGCCAATCGACTCAATTGAAAGAGATTGTTTTCCACATGTATGTGGGCCAATCGACTCACCCTACAGAGCATGTTCTATGCATGTAAGACGGCCAATCGACTCACCCTAAAGAGCATGGTCTCCGCATTTAGGAGGGCCAATCGACTCACTCTAAAGAGAGATGTTTTCCACATGTAGGACGGCCAATCGACTCAATTGAAAGAGATTGTTTTCCACATGTAGGTTGGCCAATCGACTCACCCTAAAGAGCATGTTCTATGCATGTAAGACGGCCAATCGAATCACCCTAGAGAGCATGTTCTCCGCATGTAGGAGGGCCAATCAACTCACTCTAAAGAGAGATGTTTTCTGCATGTAGGAGGGCCAATCGACTCACTCTGATAGAATGTTTTCCACATGTAGGACGGCCAATTGATACACACTAAAGAGAAATGTTTTCTACATGAAGGAAGGCCAATTGACTCACCCTAAGGAGCATGTTCTCCACATGTAGGAGGGCCATTCGACTCACCCTAAAGGGCATGTTCTCTGCATGTAAGACGGCCAATCGACTCACCCTAAAGAGCATGTTCTGCGCATGTAGGGGGGCCAATCGACCCACCCTAAAGAGAATGTTCTCCGCATGTAGGCGTGCGAATCGACTCACTCTAAAGAGAAAGTTTTCCAAACTTAGCAGGGCCAATTGACACACTCTAAAGAGAAATGTTTTCTACATGTAGGAAGGCCAATTGACTCACTCTAAAGAGAATGTTTTCTGAATGTAGATGGGCCAATCAACTCACTCTAAAGAGAATGTTTTCTACCTGTAGGAGGGCCAATCGACTCACTCTGATAGAAAGTTTTCCACATGTAGGAGGGCCAATTGATACACTCTAAAGAGAAATGTTTTCTACATGAAAGAAGGCCAATTGACTCACCCTAAGGAGCATGTTCTCCACATGTAGGAGGGCCATTCGACTCACCCTAAAGGGCATGTTCTCTGTATGTAAGACGGCCAATCCACTCACCCTAAAGAGCATGTTCTGCGCATGTAGGGGGGCCAATCGACCCACCCTAAACAGAATGTTCTCCACATGTAGGCGTGCGAATCGACTCACTCTAAAGAGAAAGTTTTCCAAACTTAGCAGGGCCAATTGACACACTCTAAAGAGAAATGTTTTCTACATGTTGGAAGGCCAATTGACTCACTCTAAAGAGAATGTTTTCTGAATGTAGATGGGCCAATCAACTCACTCTAAAGAGAATGTTTTCTACCTGTAGGAGGGCCAATCGACTCAATTGAAAGATTGTTTTCCACATGTAGGTGGGCCAATCGACTCACCCTACAGAACATGTTCTCTGCATGTAAGACGGCCAATCGACTCACCCTAAAGAGCATGTTCTCCGCATTTAGGAGGGCCAATCGACTGACTCTAAAGAGAGATATTTTCTGCGTGTAGGAGGTCCCATCGAATCACTCTAATGAGAGTGTTTTCCACATTTAAGGGGGCCAATCCACTCACCCTACAGAATGCTTTCCTCATGTAGGAGGGCCAATTGACTCACTCTACAGAGAAAGTTTTCCACATGTAGGAGGGCCCATTCGCTCACTCTAAAGAGAATGTTTTCCACAAGTAGTAGGGCCAAACGACTCACTCCAAAGAGAATGCTTTCCACATGTAGGAGGGCCAATCGACTGACTCTGATAGAATGTTTTCCACATGTTGGAGGGCCAATTGACTCACCCTAAAGAGAATGTTTTCCGCATGTAGGAGTGCCAATCGACTCACTCTAAAGAGAATGTTTTCCAGATTTAGGAGGGCCAATTGACACACTCTAAAGAGAAATGTTTTCTACATGTAGGAAGGCCAATTGACTCACTCTAAAGAGAATGTTTTCTACATGTAGGAAGGCCAATTGACTCACTCTAAAGAGAATGTTTCCCACAGGTAGGAGGACCAATCGACTCAGTGTAAAGAGAATATTTTCTGAATGTAGGAGGGCCAATCGACTCACTCTAACGGGAATATTCTCCACATGAAAGAGGGCCAATAGACTCACCCTAAAGAGCATGTTCTCCGCATGTAGGACGGCCAATCAACTCACTCTAAAGAGAGATGTTTTCTGCATGTAGGAGGGCCCATCGACTCACTCGAATGAGAATGTTTTCCACATGTAGGAGGGCCAATCGTCTCACTGTAAAGAGAATACTTTCTGAATGTAGGAGGGCCAATCGACTCACTCTAACGGGAATATTCTCCACATGAAAGAGGGTCAATAGACTCACCCTAAAGAGAGATGTTTTCTGCATGTAGGAAGGCCAATCGACTAACTCGAATGAGAATGTTTTCAACATGTAGGAGGGCCAATTGACTCACTCTAAAGAGAAGGTTATCCACATGTAGGAGGCCCAATGGACACACTTTGAAGAGAAATTTTTTCTAAATGTAGGAAGGCAAATTGACTCACTCTAATGAGAATGTTTTCCACATGTAGGAGGAACAATTGACTCACTATGAAGAGAAATGTTTTCCACGTGTAGGATGGCCAATCGACTCAATTCAAAGAGATTGTTTTCCGCATGTACGTGGGCCAATCGACTCACGCTACAGAGCATGTTCTCTGCATGTAAGACGGCCAATCAACTCACCCTAAAGAGCATGTTCTCCGCATTTAGGAGGGCCAATCGACTGTCTCTACAGAGAGATATTTTCTGCGTGTAGGAGGGCCCATCGAATCACTCTAATGAGAATGTTTTCCACATTTAAGGGGGCCAATCCACTCACCCTAAAGAATGCTTTCCTCATGTAGGAGGGCCAATTGACTCACTCTAAAGAGAAAGTTTTCCACATGTAGGAGGGCCAATTCACTCACTCTAAAGAGAATGTTTTCCACAAGTAGTAGGGCCAAACGACTCACTCCAAAGAGAATGCTTTCCACATGTAGGAGGACCAATCGACTGAATTGAAAGAGATTGTTTTCCACATGTAGGAGCGCCAATCGACTCATCCTAAAGAGCATGTTCTATGCATGTAAGACGGCCAATCGAATCACCCTAAAGAGCATGTTTTCCGCATGTAGGAGGGCCAATCAACTCACTCTAAAGAGAGATTTTTTCCGCATGTAGGAGGGCCCATCGACTCATTCGAATGAGAATGTTTTCCACATGTAGGAGGGCCAATCGGCTCACTCTGATAGTATGTTTTCCACATGTAGGAGGGCCAATTGATACACTCTAAAGAGAAATGTTTTCTACATGAAGGAAGGCCAATTGACTCACTCTAAAGAGAATGTTTCCCACAGGTAGGAGGGCCAATCGACTCACTCCAAAGAGAATGCTTTCCACATGTAGGAGGACCAATCGATTCACTGTAAAGAGAATATTTTCTGAATGTAGGAGGGCCAATCGACTCACTCTAATGGGAATATTCTCCACATAAAAGAGGGCCAATAGACTCACCCTAAAGAGCATGTTCTCCGCATGTAGGAGGGCCAATCAACTCACTCTAAAGAGAGATGTTTTCTGCATGTAGGAGGGCCCATCGACTCACTCGAATGAGAATGTTTTCCACATGTAGGAGGGCCAATCGTCTCACTGTAAAGATAATACTTTCTGAATGTAGGAGGGCCAATCGACTCACTCTAACGGGAATATTCTCCACATGAAAGAGGGTCAATAGACTCACCCTAAAGAGAGATGTTTTCTGCATGTAGCAAGGCCAATCGACTAACTCGAATGAGAATGTTTTCCACATGTAGGAGGGCCAATCGACTCACTCTGATAGAATGTTTTCCACATGTAGGAGGGCCAATTGACTCACTATGAAGAGAAATGTTTTCCACGTGTAGGATGGCCAATCGACTCAATTCAAAGAGATTGTTTTCTGCATGTAGGTGGGCCAATCGACTCACGCTACAGAGCATGTTCTCTGCATGTAAGACGGCCAATCGACTCACCCTAAAGAGCATGTTCTCCGCATTTAGGAGGGCCAATCGACTGACTCTAAAGAGAGATATTTTCTGCGTGTAGGAGGGCCCATCGAATCACTCTAATGAGAGTGTTTTCCACATTTAAGGGGGCCAATCCACTCACCCTAAAGTATGCTTTCCTCATGTAGGAGGCCCAAACGACTCACTCCAAAGAGAATGCTTTCCACATGTAGGAGGGCCAATCGACTCACTCTGATAGAATGTTTTCCACATGTTGGAGGGCCAATTGACTCACCCTAAAGAGAATGTTTTCCGCATGTAGGAGTGCCAATCGACTCACTCTAAAGAGAATGTTTTCCAGATTTAGGAGGGCCAATTGACACACTCTAAAGAGAAATGTTTTCTACATGTAGGAAGGCCAATTGACTCACTATAAAGAGAATGTTCTCTGAATGTAGATGGGCAAATCAACTCACTCTAAAGAGAATGTTTTCTACATGTAGGAGGGCCAATTGACTCACTCTAAAGAGAAAGTTTTCTACATGTAGGAGGGCCAATCGACTCAATTGAAAGAGATTGTTTTCCACATGTATGTGGGCCAATCGACTCACCCTACAGAGCATGTTCTATGCATGTAAGACGGCCAATCGACTCACCCTAAAGAGCATGGTCTCCGCATTTAGGAGGGCCAATCGACTCACTCTAAAGAGAGATGTTTTCCACATGTAGGACGGCCAATCGACTCAATTGAAAGAGATTGTTTTCCACATGTAGGTTGGCCAATCGACTCACCCTAAAGAGCATGCTCTATGCATGTAAGACGGCCAATCGAATCACCCTAGAGAGCATGTTCTCCGCATGTAGGAGGGCCAATCAACTCACTCTAAAGAGAGATGTTTTCTGCATGTAGGAGGGCCAATCGACTCACTCTGATAGAATGTTTTCCACATGTAGGAGGGCCAATTGATACACACTAAAGAGAAATGTTTTCTACATGAAGGAAGGCCAATTGACTCACCCTAAGGAGCATGTTCTCCACATGTAGGAGGGCCATTCGACTCACCCTAAAGAGCATGTTCTGCGCATGTAGGGGGGCCAATCGACCCACCCTAAAGAGAATGTTCTCCGCATGTAGGCGTGCGAATCGACTCACTCTAAAGAGAAAGTTTTCCAAACTTAGCAGGGCCAATTGACACACTCTAAAGAGAAATGTTTTCTACATGTAGGAAGGCCAATTGACTCACTCTAAAGAGAATGTTTTCTGAATGTAGATGGGCCAATCAACTCACTCTAAAGAGAATGTTTTCTACCTGTAGGAGGGCCAATCGACTCAATTGAAAGATTGTTTTCCACATGTAGGTGGGCCAATCGACTCACCCTACAGAACATGTTCTATGCATTTAAGACGGCCAATTGAATCACCGTAGAGAGCATGTTCTCCGCATGTAGGAGGGCCAATCAACTCACTCTAAAGAGAGATGATTTCTGCATGTAGGAGGGCCAATCGACTCACTCTGATAGAATGTTTTCCACATGTAGGAGGGCCAATTGATACACTCTAAAGAGAAATGTTTTCTACATGAAGGAAGGCCAATTGACTCACCCTAAGGAGCATGTTCTCCACATGTAGGAGGGCCATTCGACTCACCCTAAAGGGCATGTTCTCTGCATGTAAGACGGCCAATCGACTCACCCTAAAGAGCATGTTCTGTGCATGTAGGGGGGCCAATCGACCCACCCTAAAGAGAATGTTCTCCGCATGTAGGCGTGCGAATCCACTCACTCTAAAGAGAAAGTTTTCCAAACTTAGCAGGGCCAATTGACACACTCTAAAGAGAAATGTTTTCTACATGTAGGAAGGCCAATTGACTCACTCTAAAGAGAATGTTTTCTGAATGTAGATGGGCCAATCAACTCACTCTAAAGAGAATGTTTTCTACCTGTAGGAGGGCCAATCGACTCAATTGAAAGATTGTTTTCCACATGTAGGTGGGCCAATCGACTCACGCTACAGAGCATGTTCTCTGCATGTAAGACGGCCAATCGACTCACCCTAAAGAGCATGTTCTCCGCATTTAGGAGGGCCAATTGACTCACTCTAAAGAGAAAGTTTTCCACATGTAGGAGGACCAATTCACTCACTCTAAAGAGAATGTTTTCCACAAGTAGTAGGGCCAAACGACTCACTCCAAAGAGAATGCTTTCCACATGTAGGAGGGCCAATCGACTCACTCTGATAGAATGTTTTCCACATGTTGGAGGGCCAATTGACTCACCCTAAAGAGAATGTTTTCCGCATGTAGGAGTGCCAATCGACTCACTCTAAAGAGAATGTTTTCCAGATTTAGGAGGGCCAATTGACACACTCTAAAGAGAAATGTTTTCTACATGTAGGAAGGCCAATTGACTCACTCTAAAGAGAAAGTTTTCTACATGTAGGAGGGCCAATCGACTCAATTGAAAGAGATTGTTTTCCACATGTATGTGGGCCAATCGACTCACCCTACAGAGCATGTTCTATGCATGTAAGACGGCCAATCGACTCACCCTAAAGAGCATGGTCTCCGCATTTAGGAGGGCCAATCGACTCACTCTAAAGAGAGATGTTTTCCACATGTAGGACGGCCAATCGACTCAATTGAAAGAGATTGTTTTCCACATGTAGGTTGGCCAATCGACTCACCCTAAAGAGCATGTTCTATGCATGTAAGACGGCCAATCGAATCACCCTAGAGAGCATGTTCTCCGCATGTAGGAGGGCCAATCAACTCACTCTAAAGAGAGATGTTTTCTGCATGTAGGAGGGCCAATCGACTCACTCTGATAGAATGTTTTCCACATGTAGGACGGCCAATTGATACACACTAAAGAGAAATGTTTTCTACATGAAGGAAGGCCAATTGACTCACCCTAAGGAGCATGTTCTCCACATGTAGGAGGGCCATTCGACTCACCCTAAAGGGCATGTTCTCTGCATGTAAGACGGCCAATCGACTCACCCTAAAGAGCATGTTCTGCGCATGTAGGGGGGCCAATCGACCCACCCTAAAGAGAATGTTCTCCGCATGTAGGCGTGCGAATCGACTCACTCTAAAGAGAAAGTTTTCCAAACTTAGCAGGGCCAATTGACACACTCTAAAGAGAAATGTTTTCTACATGTAGGAAGGCCAATTGACTCACTCTAAAGAGAATGTTTTCTGAATGTAGATGGGCCAATCAACTCACTCTAAAGAGAATGTTTTCTACCTGTAGGAGGGCCAATCGACTCACTCTGATAGAAAGTTTTCCACATGTAGGAGGGCCAATTGATACACTCTAAAGAGAAATGTTTTCTACATGAAAGAAGGCCAATTGACTCACCCTAAGGAGCATGTTCTCCACATGTAGGAGTGCCATTCGACTCACCCTAAAGGGCATGTTCTCTGTATGTAAGACGGCCAATCCACTCACCCTAAAGAGCATGTTCTGCGCATGTAGGGGGGCCAATCGACCCACCCTAAACAGAATGTTCTCCACATGTAGGCGTGCGAATCGACTCACTCTAAAGAGAAAGTTTTCCAAACTTAGCAGGGCCAATTGACACACTCTAAAGAGAAATGTTTTCTACATGTTGGAAGGCCAATTGACTCACTCTAAAGAGAATGTTTTCTGAATGTAGATGGGCCAATCAACTCACTCTAAAGAGAATGTTTTCTACCTGTAGGAGGGCCAATCGACTCAATTGAAAGATTGTTTTCCACATGTAGGTGGGCCAATCGACTCACCCTACAGAACATGTTCTCTGCATGTAAGACGGCCAATCGACTCACCCTAAAGAGCATGTTCTCCGCATTTAGGAGGGCCAATCGACTGACTCTAAAGAGAGATATTTTCTGCGTGTAGGAGGTCCCATCGAATCACTCTAATGAGAGTGTTTTCCACATTTAAGGGGGCCAATCCACTCACCCTACAGAATGCTTTCCTCATGTAGGAGGGCCAATTGACTCACTCTACAGAGAAAGTTTTCCACATGTAGGTGGGCCCATTCGCTCACTCTAAAGAGAATGTTTTCCACAAGTAGTAGGGCCAAACGACTCACTCCAAAGAGAATGCTTTCCACATGTAGGAGGGCCAATCGACTGACTCTGATAGAATGTTTTCCACATGTTGGAGGGCCAATTGACTCACCCTAAAGAGAATGTTTTCCGCATGTAGGAGTGCCAATCGACTCACTCTAAAGAGAATGTTTTCCAGATTTAGGAGGGCCAATTGACACACTCTAAAGAGAAATGTTTTCTACATGTAGGAAGGCCAATTGACTCACTCTAAAGAGAATGTTTTCTACATGTAGGAAGGCCAATTGACTCACTCTAAAGAGAATGTTTCCCACAGGTAGGAGGACCAATCGACTCAGTGTAAAGAGAATATTTTCTGAATGTAGGAGGGCCAATCGACTCACTCTAACGGGAATATTCTCCACATGAAAGAGGGCCAATAGACTCACCCTAAAGAGCATGTTCTCCGCATGTAGGACGGCCAATCAACTCACTCTAAAGAGAGATGTTTTCTGCATGTAGGAGGGCCCATCGACTCACTCGAATGAGAATGTTTTCCACATGTAGGAGGGCCAATCGTCTCACTGTAAAGAGAATACTTTCTGAATGTAGGAGGGCCAATCGACTCACTCTAACGGGAATATTCTCCACATGAAAGAGGGTCAATAGACTCACCCTAAAGAGAGATGTTTTCTGCATGTAGGAAGGCCAATCGACTAACTCGAATGAGAATGTTTTCAACATGTAGGAGGGCCAATTGACTCACTCTAAAGAGAAGGTTATCCACATGTAGGAGGCCCAATGGACACACTTTGAAGAGAAATTTTTTCTAAATGTAGGAAGGCAAATTGACTCACTCTAATGAGAATGTTTTCCACATGTAGGAGGAACAATTGACTCACTATGAAGAGAAATGTTTTCCACGTGTAGGATGGCCAATCGACTCAATTCAAAGAGATTGTTTTCCGCATGTACGTGGGCCAATCGACTCACGCTACAGAGCATGTTCTCTGCATGTAAGACGGCCAATCAACTCACCCTAAAGAGCATGTTCTCCGCATTTAGGAGGGCCAATCGACTGTCTCTACAGAGAGATATTTTCTGCGTGTAGGAGGGCCCATCGAATCACTCTAATGAGAATGTTTTCCACATTTAAGGGGGCCAATCCACTCACCCTAAAGAATGCTTTCCTCATGTAGGAGGGCCAATTGACTCACTCTAAAGAGAAAGTTTTCCACATGTAGGAGGGCCAATTCACTCACTCTAAAGAGAATGTTTTCCACAAGTAGTAGGGCCAAACGACTCACTCCAAAGAGAATGCTTTCCACATGTAGGAGGACCAATCGACTGAATTGAAAGAGATTGTTTTCCACATGTAGGAGCGCCAATCGACTCATCCTAAAGAGCATGTTCTATGCATGTAAGACGGCCAATCGAATCACCCTAAAGAGCATGTTTTCCGCATGTAGGAGGGCCAATCAACTCACTCTAAAGAGAGATTTTTTCCGCATGTAGGAGGGCCCATCGACTCATTCGAATGAGAATGTTTTCCACATGTAGGAGGGCCAATCGGCTCACTCTGATAGTATGTTTTCCACATGTAGGAGGGCCAATTGATACACTCTAAAGAGAAATGTTTTCTACATGAAGGAAGGCCAATTGACTCACTCTAAAGAGAATGTTTCCCACAGGTAGGAGGGCCAATCGACTCACTCCAAAGAGAATGCTTTCCACATGTAGGAGGACCAATCGATTCACTGTAAAGAGAATATTTTCTGAATGTAGGAGGGCCAATCGACTCACTCTAATGGGAATATTCTCCACATAAAAGAGGGCCAATAGACTCACCCTAAAGAGCATGTTCTCCGCATGTAGGAGGGCCAATCAACTCACTCTAAAGAGAGATGTTTTCTGCATGTAGGAGGGCCCATCGACTCACTCGAATGAGAATGTTTTCCACATGTAGGAGGGCCAATCGTCTCACTGTAAAGATAATACTTTCTGAATGTAGGAGGGCCAATCGACTCACTCTAACGGGAATATTCTCCACATGAAAGAGGGTCAATAGACTCACCCTAAAGAGAGATGTTTTCTGCATGTAGCAAGGCCAATCGACTAACTCGAATGAGAATGTTTTCCACATGTAGGAGGGCCAATCGACTCACTCTGATAGAATGTTTTCCACATGTAGGAGGGCCAATTGACTCACTATGAAGAGAAATGTTTTCCACGTGTAGGATGGCCAATCGACTCAATTCAAAGAGATTGTTTTCTGCATGTAGGTGGGCCAATCGACTCACGCTACAGAGCATGTTCTCTGCATGTAAGACGGCCAATCGACTCACCCTAAAGAGCATGTTCTCCGCATTTAGGAGGGCCAATCGACTGACTCTAAAGAGAGATATTTTCTGCGTGTAGGAGGGCCCATCGAATCACTCTAATGAGAGTGTTTTCCACATTTAAGGGGGCCAATCCACTCACCCTAAAGTATGCTTTCCTCATGTAGGAGGCCCAAACGACTCACTCCAAAGAGAATGCTTTCCACATGTAGGAGGGCCAATCGACTCACTCTGATAGAATGTTTTCCACATGTTGGAGGGCCAATTGACTCACCCTAAAGAGAATGTTTTCCGCATGTAGGAGTGCCAATCGACTCACTCTAAAGAGAATGTTTTCCAGATTTAGGAGGGCCAATTGACACACTCTAAAGAGAAATGTTTTCTACATGTAGGAAGGCCAATTGACTCACTATAAAGAGAATGTTCTCTGAATGTAGGAGGGCCAATTGACTCACTCTAAAGAGAAAGTTTTCTACATGTAGGAGGGCCAATCGACTCAATTGAAAGAGATTGTTTTCCACATGTATGTGGGCCAATCGACTCACCCTACAGAGCATGTTCTATGCATGTAAGACGGCCAATCGACTCACCCTAAAGAGCATGGTCTCCGCATTTAGGAGGGCCAATCGACTCACTCTAAAGAGAGATGTTTTCCACATGTAGGACGGCCAATCGACTCAATTGAAAGAGATTGTTTTCCACATGTAGGTTGGCCAATCGACTCACCCTAAAGAGCATGCTCTATGCATGTAAGACGGCCAATCGAATCACCCTAGAGAGCATGTTCTCCGCATGTAGGAGGGCCAATCAACTCACTCTAAAGAGAGATGTTTTCTGCATGTAGGAGGGCCAATCGACTCACTCTGATAGAATGTTTTCCACATGTAGGAGGGCCAATTGATACACACTAAAGAGAAATGTTTTCTACATGAAGGAAGGCCAATTGACTCACCCTAAGGAGCATGTTCTCCACATGTAGGAGGGCCATTCGACTCACCCTAAAGAGCATGTTCTGCGCATGTAGGGGGGCCAATCGACCCACCCTAAAGAGAATGTTCTCCGCATGTAGGCGTGCGAATCGACTCACTCTAAAGAGAAAGTTTTCCAAACTTAGCAGGGCCAATTGACACACTCTAAAGAGAAATGTTTTCTACATGTAGGAAGGCCAATTGACTCACTCTAAAGAGAATGTTTTCTGAATGTAGATGGGCCAATCAACTCACTCTAAAGAGAATGTTTTCTACCTGTAGGAGGGCCAATCGACTCAATTGAAAGATTGTTTTCCACATGTAGGTGGGCCAATCGACTCACCCTACAGAACATGTTCTATGCATTTAAGACGGCCAATCTACTCACTCTAAACAGCATGTTCTCCGCATTTAGGAGGGCCAATCGACTCACTCTAAAGAGAGATGTTTTCTGCATGTAGGGGGGTCCATCGAATCACTCTAATGAGAATGTTTTCCAAATGTAAGAGGGCCAATCCACACACCCTAAACAATGCTTTCCTCATGTAGGAGGGCTAATTGACTCACTCTAAAGAGAAAGTTTTCCACATGTAGGAGGGCCAATTGACTCACTCTGAAGAGAATGTTTCCCACGAGTAGGAGGGCCAATCGACTCAATCTAAAGAGTATGTTTTCTACCTGTAGGAGTGCCAATCGACTCACTGTAACGAGAATATTTTCTGAATGTAGGAGGGCCAATCGACTCTCTCTAACGTGAATATTCTCCACATGAAAGAGGGCCAATAGACTCACGCTAAAGAGCATGTTCTCTGCATGTAGGAGGGCCAATCAACTCACTCTAAAGAGAGATGTTTTCTGCATGTAGGAGGGCCAATCGACTCACTCTAACGGGAATATTCTCCACATGTAGGAGGGCCAATCGACACACCCTAAAGAGAATGTTCTCCGAATGTAGGAGTCCGAATCGACTCACTCTAAAGAGAATGTTTTCCAGATGTAGGAGGGCCAATTGACACAATGTAAAGAGAATGTTTTCTGAATGTACCTGGGCCAATGAACTCACCCTAAAGAGAATGTGTTCTACATGTAGGGGGGCCAATTGACACACTTTAAAGAGAAATGTTTTCTACGTGTAGGAAGGCCAATTGACTCACCCTAAGGAGCATGTTCTCTACATGTAGGAGGGCCATTCGACTCACCCTGAAGGGCATGTTCTCTGCATGTAAGACGGCCAATCGACAAACCCTAAAGAGCATGTTCTGCGCATGTAGGAGGGCCAATTGACACACTCTAAAGAGAAATGTTTTCTACATGTAGGAAGGCCAATTGACTCACTCTAAAGAGAATGTTTTCTACATGTAGGAGGGCCAATTGACTCACTCTAAAGAGAATGTTTTCTACATGTAGGAGGGCCAATCGACTCAATTGAAAGAGATTGTTTTCCACATGTATGTGGGCCAATCGACTCACCCTACAGAGCATGTTCTATGCATGTACGACGGCCAATCGACTCACCCTAAAGAGCATGGTCTCCGCATTTAGGAGGGCCAATCGACTCACTCTAAAGAGAGATTGTTTCCACATGTAGGACGGCCAATCGACTCAATTGAAAGAGATTGTTTTCCACATGTAGGTTGGCCAATTGACTCACACTAAAGAGCATGTTCTATGCATATAAGACGGCCAATCGAATCACCCTAAAGAGGATGTTCTCCGCATGTAGGAGGGCCAATCAACTCACTCTAAATAGACATGTTTTCTGCATGTAGGAGGGCCCATCGACTCATTCGAATGAGAATGTTTTCCACATGTAGGAGGGCCAATTGATACACTCTAAAGAGAAATGTTTTCTACATGAAGGAAGGCCAATTGACTCACCCTAAGGAGCATGTTCTCTGCATGTAAGACGGCCAATCGACTCACTCTAATGGGAATATTCGCCACATGTAGGAGGGCCAATCGACACACCCTAAAGAGAATGTTCTCCGCATGTAGGAGTGCGAATCGACTCACTCTAAAGAGAATCTTTCCCACATTTAGGAGAGCCAATTGACGCACTCTAAATAGTAATGTTTTCTATATCTAGGAAGGCCAATTGACTCACTCTAAAGAGAATGTTTTCCGAATGTAGATGGGCCAATCAACTCACTCTAAAGAGAATGTTTTCTATATGTAGGAGGGCTAATCGACTCACTGCAAAGAGAATGCTTTCCACATGTAGGAGGGCCAATCGACTCAATTCAAAGAGATTGTTTTCCGCATGTAGGTGGGCCAATCGACTCACCCTAAGGAGCATGATCTCTGCATGTAAGACCGCCAATCGAATCACCCTAAAGAGCATGTTCTCCGCATGTAGGAGGGCCAATCAACTCACTCTAAAGAGAGATTTTTTCTGCATGTAGGAGGGCCCATCGACTCATTCGAATGAGAATGTTTTCCACATGTAGGAGGGCCAATCGACTCACTCTGATAGAATGTTTTCCACATTTAGGAGTGCCAATTCACTCACTCTAAAGAATGCTTTCCTCATGTAGGAGGGCCAATAGACTCACCCTAAAGAGCATGTTCTCCGCATGTAGATGGGCCAATCAACTCACTCTAAAGAGAATATTTTCTATATGTAGGAGGGCTAATCGACTCACTGCAAAGAGAATGCTTTCCACATGTAGGAGGGCCAATCGACTCAATTCAAAGAGATTGTTTTCCGCATGTAGGTGGGCCAATCGACTCACCCTAAGGAGCATGATCTCTGCATGTAAGACGGCCAATCGAATCACCCTAAAGAGCATGTTCTCCGCATGTAGGAGGGCCAATCAACTCACTCTAAAGAGAGATTTTTTCTGCATGTAGGAGGGCCCATCGACTCATTCGAATGAGAATGTTTTCCACATGTAGGAGGGCCAATCGACTCACTCTGATAGAATGTTTTCCACATTTAGGAGTGCCAATTCACTCACTCTAAAGAATGCTTTCCTCATGTAGGAGGGCTAATTGACTCACTCTAAAGAGAAAGTTTTCCACATGTAGGAGTGACAATTGACTCGCTCTAAAGAGAATGTTTTCTACATGTAGGAGGGCCAATCGACTCAATTGAAAGAGTTTGTTTTCCACATGTTTGTGGGCCAATCGACTCACCCTACAGAGCATGTTCTATGCATGTAAGACGGCCAATCAACTCACCCTAAAGAGCATGGTCTCCGCATTTAGGAGGGCCAATCGACTCACTCTAAAGAGAGATGTTCTCCACATGTAGGACGGCCAATCGACTCAATTGAAAGAGATTGTTTTCCACATGTAGGTTGGCCAATCAACTCACCCTAAAGAGCATGTTCTATGCATATAAGACGGCCAATCGAATCACCCTAAAGAGCATGTTCTCCGCATGTAGGAGGGCCAATCAACTCACTCTAAAGAGAGATTTTTTCTGCATGATGGAGGGCCCATCGAATCACTCTAATGAGAATGTTTTCCAAATGTAAGAGGGCCAATCCACACACCCTAAACAATGCTTTCCTCATGTAGGATGGCTAATTGACTCACTCTAAAGAGAAAGTTTTCCACATGTAGGAGGGCCAATTGACTCACTCTAAAGAGAATGTTTCCCACGAGTAGGAGGGCCAATCGACTCACTCCAAAGAGAATGCTTTCCACATGTAGGAGGACCAATCGACTCAGTGTAAAGAGAATATTTTCTGAATGTAGGAGGGCCAATCGACTCACTCTAACGGGAATATTCTCCACATGAAAGAGGGCCAATAGACTCACCCTAAAGAGCATGTTCTCCGCATGTAGGAGGGCCTATCAACTCACTCTAAAGAGAGCTGTTTTCTGCATGTAGGACGGCCAATCGACTCACTCTAAAGGGAATATTCTCCACATGTAGGAGGGCCAATCGACACACCCTAAAGAGAATGTTCTCCGAATGTAGGAGTCCGAATCGACTCACCCTAAAGAGCATGTTCTATGCATATAAGACGGCCAATCGAATCACCCTAAAGAGCATGTTCTCCGCATGTAGGAGGGCCAATCAACTCACTCTAAAGAGAGATGTTTTCTGCATGTAGGAGGGCCCATCGACTCACTCGAATGAGAATTTTTTCCACATGTAGGAGGGCCAATTGACTCACTCTAAAGAGAATGTTTCCCACGAGTAGGAGGGCCAATCGACTCACTCCAAAGAGAATGCTTTCCACATGTAGGAGGGCCAATCGACTCAATTGAAAGAGTTTGTTTTCCACATGTTTGTGGGCCAATCGACTCACCCTACAGAGCATGTTCTATGCATGTAAGACGGCCAATCAACTCACCCTAAAGAGCATGGTCTCCGCATTTAGGAGGGCCAATTGACTCACTCTAAAGAGAATGTTTCCCACGAGTAGGAGGGCCAATCGACTCACTCCAAAGAGAATGCTTTCCACATGTAGGAGGACCAATCGACTCAGTGTAAAGAGAATATTTTCTGAATGTAGGAGGGCCAATCGACTCACTCTAACGGGAATATTCTCCACATGAAAGAGGGCCAATAGACTCACCCTAAAGAGCATGTTCTCCGCATGTAGGAGGGCCTATCAACTCACTCTAAAGAGAGCTGTTTTCTGCATGTAGGACGGCCAATCGACTCACTCTAAAGGGAATATTCTCCACATGTAGGAGGGCCAATCGACACACCCTAAAGAGAATGTTCTCCGCATGTAGGAGTGCGAATCGACTCACTCTAAAGAGAATCTTTCCCACATTTAGTAGAGCCAATTGACGCACTCTAAATAGTAATGTTTTCTATATGTAGGAAGGCCAATTGACTCACTCTAAAGAGAATGTTTTCCGAATGTAGATGGGCCAATCAACTCACTCTAAAGAGAATGTTTTCTATATGTAGGAGGGCTAATCGACTCACTGCAAAGAGAATGCTTTCCACATGTAGGAGGGCCAATCGACTCAATTCAAAGAGATTGTTTTCCGCATGTAGGTGGGCCAATCGACTCACCCTAAGGAGCATGATCTCTGCATGTAAGACGGCCAATCGAATCACCCTAAAGAGCATGTTCTCCGCATGTAGGAGGGCCAATCAACTCACTCTAAAGAGAGATTTTTTCTGCATGTAGGAGGGCCCATCGACTCATTCGAATGAGAATGTTTTCCACATGTAGGAGGGCCAATCGACTCACTCTGATAGAATGTTTTCCACATTTAGGAGTGCCAATTCACTCACTCTAAAGAATGCTTTCCTCATGTAGGAGGGCCAATTGACTCACTCTAAAGAGAAAGTTTTCCACATGTAGGAGTGACAATTGACTCAGTGTGAAGAGAATATTTTCTGAATGTAGGGGGGCCAATCGACTCACTCTAACCGTAATATTCTCCACATGAAAGAGGGCCAATAGACTCACCCTAAAGAGCATGTTCTCCGCATGTAGGAGGGCCAATCAACTCACTCTAAAGAGAGATGTTTTCTGCATGTAGTGGGGCCCATCCACTCACTCGAATGAGAATGTTTTCCACATGTAGGAGGGCCAATCGACTCACTCTAAAGAGAATGTTTTCCACATTTAGGAGTGCCAATTGATGCACTCTAAAGAGAAAAGTTTTCTACATGTAGGAAGGCCAATTGACTCACTCTAAAGATAATGTTTTCTGAATGTAGGAGGGCCAATCGACTCACTCTAAAGAGAATCTTTTCCAGTTTAAGGAGGGCCAATTGACTCACCCTAAAGAACATGTTCTCTGCATGTAAGACCTCGAATCGACTCACTCTAAAGAGAATGTTTTCTGAATGTAGGAGTGGCAATTGACTCAATCTGAAGAGAATGTTTTCCACATGTAGGAGGGCCAATTGATACACTCTAAAGAGAAATGTTTTCTACATGAAGGAAGGCCAATTGACGCACCCTAAGGAGCATGTTCTCCACATGTAGGAGGGCCATTCGACTCACCCTAAAGGGCATGTTCTCTGCATGTAAGACGGCCAATCGACTCACCCTAAAGAGCATGTTCTGCGCATGTAGGAGGGCCAATCGACCCACCCTAAAGAGAATGTTCTCCGCATTTAGGAGGGCCAATCGACTCACTCTAAAGAGAGATGTTTTCTGCATGTAGGAGGGCCCATCGAATCACTCTAATGAGAATGTTTTCCAAATGTAAGAGGGCCAATCCACACACCCTAAACAATGCTTTCCTCATGTAGGAGGGCTAATTGACCCACTCTAAAGAGAAAGTTTTCCACATGTAGGAGGGCCAATTGACTCACTCTAAAGAGAATGTTTCCCACGAGTAGGAGGGCCAATCGACTCACTCCAAAGAGAATGCTTTCCACATGTAGGAGGACCAATCGACTCACTGTAAAGAGAATATTTTCTGAATGTAGGAGGGCCAATCGACTCACTCTAATGGGAATATTCTCCACATGAAAGAGGGCCAATAGACTCACCCTAAAGAGCATGTTCTCCGCATGTAGGAGCGCCAATCAACTCACTCTAAAGAGAGATGTTTTCTGCATGTAGGAGGGCCAATCGACTCACTCTAACGGGAATATTCTCCACATGTAGGGGGGCCAATCGACACACCCTAAAGAGAATGTTCTCCGAATGTAGGAGTCCGAATCGACTCACTCTAAAGAGAATGTTTTCCAGATGTAGGAGGGCCAATTGACACAATGTAAAGAGAATGTTTTCTGAATGTACCTGGGCCAATGAACTCACTCGAAAGAGATTGTCTTCTACATGTAGGGGGGCCAATTGACACACTTTAAAGAGAAATGTTTTCTACATGTAGGAAGGCCAATTGACTCACCCTAAGGAGCATGTTCTCCACATGTAGGAGGGCCATTCGACTCACCCTAAAGGGCATGTTCTCTGCATGTAAGACGGCCAATCGACAAACCCAAAAGAGCATGTTCTGCGCATGTAGGAGGGCCAATTGACACACCCTAAAGCGAATGTTTTCCGCATGTAGGAGTGCAAATCGACGCACTCTAAAGAGAATGTTTTCCAGATTTAGGAGGGCCAATTGACACACTCTAAAGCGAAATGTTTTCTACATGTAGGAAGGCCAATTGACTCACTCTAAAGAGAATGTTTTCTACATGTAGGAGGGCAAATTGACTCGCTCTAAAGAGAATGTTTTCTACATGTAGGAGGGCCAATCGACTCAATTGAAAGAGATTGTTTTCCACATGTTTGTGGGCCAATCGACTCACCCTAAAGAGCATGTTCTATGCATGTAGGAGGGCCTATCAACTCACTCTAAAGAGAGCTGTTTTCTGCATGTAGGACGGCCAATCGACTCACTCTAAAGGGAATATTCTCCACATGTAGGAGGGCCAATCGACACACCCTAAAGAGAATGTTCTCCGCATGTAGGAGTGCGAATCGACTCACTCTAAAGAGAATCTTTCCCACATTTAGTAGAGCCAATTGACGCACTCTAAATAGTAATGTTTTCTATATGTAGGAAGGCCAATTGACTCACTCTAAAGAGAATGTTTTCCGAATGTAGATGGGCCAATCAACTCACTCTAAAGAGAATGTTTTCTATATGTAGGAGGGCTAATCGACTCACTGCAAAGAGAATGCTTTCCACATGTAGGAGGGCCAATCGACTCACTCTAACGGGAATATTCTCCACATGTAGGAGGGCCAATCGACACACCCTAAAGAGAATGTTCTCCGCATGTAGGAGTGCGAATCGACTCACTCTAAAGAGAATCTTTCCCACATTTAGTAGAGCCAATTGACGCACTCTAAATAGTAATGTTTTCTATATGTAGGAAGGCCAATTGACTCACTCTAAAGAGAATGTTTTCCGAATGTAGATGGGCCAATCAACTCACTCTAAAGAGAATGTTTTCTATATGTAGGAGGGCTAATCGACTCACTGCAAAGAGAATGCTTTCCACATGTAGGAGGGCAAATCGACTCAATTCAAAGAGATTGTTTTCCGCATGTAGGTGGGCCAATCGACTCACCCTAAGGAGCATGATCTCTGCATGTAAGACGGCCAATCGAATCACCCTAAAGAGCATGTTCTCCGCATGTAGGAGGGCCAATCAACTCACTCTAAAGAGAGATTTTTTCTGCATGTAGGAGGGCCCATCGACTCATTCGAATGAGAATGTTTTCCACATGTAGGAGGGCCAATCGACTCACTCTGATAGAATGTTTTCCACATTTAGGAGTGCCAATTCACTCACTCTAAAGAATGCTTTCCTCATGTAGGAGGGCCAATTGACTCACTCTAAAGAGAAAGTTTTCCACATGTAGGAGTGACAATTGACTCAGTGTGAAGAGAATATTTTCTGAATGTAGGGGGGCCAATCGACTCACTCTAACCGTAATATTCTCCACATGAAAGAGGGCCAATAGACTCACCCTAAAGAGCATGTTCTCCGCATGTAGGAGGGCCAATCAACTCACTCTAAAGAGAGATGTTTTCTGCATGTAGTGGGGCCCATCCACTCACTCGAATGAGAATGTTTTCCACATGTAGGAGGGCCAATCGACTCACTCTAAAGAGAATGTTTTCCACATTTAGGAGTGCCAATTGATGCACTCTAAAGAGAAAAGTTTTCTACATGTAGGAAGGCCAATTGACTCACTCTAAAGATAATGTTTTCTGAATGTAGGAGGGCCAATCGACTCACTCTAAAGAGAATCTTTTCCAGTTTAAGGAGGGCCAATCGACTCACCCTAAAGAACATGTTCTCTGCATGTAAGACCTCGAATCGACTCACTCTAAAGAGAATGTTTTCTGAATGTAGGAGTGGCAATTGACTCAATCTGAAGAGAATGTTTTCCACATGTAGGAGGGCCAATTGATACACTCTAAAGAGAAATGTTTTCTACATGAAGGAAAGCCAATTGACGCACCCTAAGGAGCATGTTCTCCACATGTAGGAGGGCCATTCGACTCACCCTAAAGGGCATGTTCTCTGCATGTAAGACGGCCAATCGACTCACCCTAAAGAGCATGTTCTGCGCATGTAGGAGGGCCAATCGACCCACCCTAAAGAGAATGTTCTCCGCATTTAGGAGGGCCAATCGACTCACTCTAAAGAGAGATGTTTTCTGCATGTAGGAGGGCCCATCGAATCACTCTAATGAGAATGTTTTCCAAATGTAAGAGGGCCAATCCACACACCCTAAACAATGCTTTCCTCATGTAGGAGGGCTAATTGACTCACTCTAAAGAGAAAGTTTTCCACATGTAGGAGGGCCAATTGACTCACTCTAAAGAGAATGTTTCCCACGAGTAGGAGGGCCAATCGACTCACTCCAAAGAGAATGCTTTCCACATGTAGGAGGACCAATCGACTCACTGTAAAGAGAATATTTTCTGAATGTAGGAGGGCCAATCGACTCACTCTAATGGGAATATTCTCCACATGAAAGAGGGCCAATAGACTCACCCTAAAGAGCATGTTCTCCGCATGTAGGAGCGCCAATCAACTCACTCTAAAGAGAGATGTTTTCTGCATGTAGGAGGGCCAATCGACTCACTCTAACGGGAATATTCTCCACATGTAGGAGGGCCAATCGACACACCCTAAAGAGAATGTTCTCCGAATGTAGGAGTCCGAATCGACTCACTCTAAAGAGAATGTTTTCCAGATGTAGGAGGGCCAATTGACACAATGTAAAGAGAATGTTTTCTGAATGTACCCGGGCCAATGAACTCACTCGAAAGAGAATGTCTTCTACATGTAGGGGGGCCAATTGACACACTTTAAAGAGAAATGTTTTCTACATGTAGGAAGGCCAATTGACTCACCCTAAGGAGCATGTTCTCCACATGTAGGAGGGCCATTCGACTCACCCTAAAGGGCATGTTCTCTGCATGTAAGACGGCCAATCGACAAACCCAAAAGAGCATGTTCTGCGCATGTAGGAGGGCCAATTGACACACCCTAAAGAGAATGTTTTCCGCATGTAGGAGTGCAAATCGACGCACTCTAAAGAGAATGTTTTCCAGATTTAGGAGGGCCAATTGACACACTCTAAAGCGAAATGTTTTCTACATGTAGGAAGGCCAATTGACTCACTCTAAAGAGAATGTTTTCTACATGTAGGAGGGCAAATTGACTCGCTCTAAAGAGAATGTTTTCTACATGTAGGAGGGCCAATCGACTCAATTGAAAGAGATTGTTTTCCACATGTTTGTGGGCCAATCGACTCACCCTAAAGAGCATGTTCTATGCATATAAGACGGCCAATCGAATCACCCTAAAGAGCATGTTCTCCGCATGTAGGAGGGCCAATCAACTCACTCTAAAGAGAGATTTTTTCTGCATGATGGAGGGCCCATCGCATCACTCTAATGAGAATGTTTTCCAAATGTAAGAGGGCCAATCCACACACCCTAAACAATGCTTTCCTCATGTAGGATGGCTAATTGACTCACTCTAAAGAGAAAGTTTTCCACATGTAGGAGGGCCAATTGACTCACTCTAAAGAGAATGTTTCCCACGAGTAGGAGGGCCAATCGACTCACTCCAAAGAGAATGCTTTCCACATGTAGGAGGACCAATCGACTCACTGTAAAGAGAATATTTTCTGAATGTAGGAGGGCCAATCGACTCACTCTAATGGGAATATTCTCCACATGAAAGAGGGCCAATAGACTCACCCTAAAGAGCATGTTCTCCGCATGTAGGAGCGCCAATCAACTCACTCTAAAGAGAGATGTTTTCTGCATGTAGGAGGGCCAATCGACTCACTCTAACGGGAATATTCTCCACATGTAGGAGGGCCAATCGACACACCCTAAAGAGAATGTTCTCCGAATGTAGGAGTCTGAATCGACTCACTGTAAAGAGAATGTTTTCCAGATGTAGGAGGGCCAATTGACACAATATAAAGAGAATGTTTTCTGAATGTACCTGGGCCAATGAACTCACTCGAAAGAGAATGTCTTCTACATGTAGGGGGGCCAATTGACTCGCTCTAAAGAGAAATGTTTTCTACATGTAGGAAGGCCAATTGACTCACCCTAAGGAGCATGTTCTCCACATGTAGGAGGGCCATTCGACTCACCCTAAAGGGCATGTTCTCTGCATGTAAGACGGCCAATCGACAAACCCAAAAGAGCATGTTCTGCGCATGTAGGAGGGCCAATTGACACACCCTAAAGAGAATGTTTTCCGCATGTAGGAGTGCAAATCGACGCACTCTAAAGAGAATGTTTTCCAGATTTAGGAGGGCCAATTGACACACTCTAAAGCGAAATGTTTTCTACATGTAGGAAGGCCAATTGACTCACTCTAAAGAGAATGTTTTCTACATGTAGGAGGGCCAATTGACTCGCTCTAAAGAGAATGTTTTCTACATGTAGGAGGGCCAATCGACTCAATTGAAAGAGTTTGTTTTCCACATGTTTGTGGGCCAATCGACTCACCCTACAGAGCATGTTCTATGCATGTAAGACGGCCAATCAACTCACCCTAAAGAGCATGGTCTCCGCATTTAGGAGGGCCAATCGACTCACTCTAAAGAGAGATGTTCTCCACATGTAAGACGGCCAATCGACTCAACTGAAAGAGATTGTTTTCCACATGTAGGTTGGCCAATCAACTCACCCTAAAGAGCATGTTCTATGCATATAAGACGGCCAATCGAATCACCCTAAAGAGCATGTTCTCCGCATGTAGGAGGGCCAATCAACTCACTCTAAAGAGAGATTTTTTCTGCATGATGGAGGGCCCATCGAATCACTCTAATGAGAATGTTTTCCAAATGTAAGAGGGCCAATCCACACACCCTAAACAATGCTTTCCTCATGTAGGATGGCTAATTGACTCACTCTAAAGAGAAAGTTTTCCACATGTAGGAGGGCCAATTGACTCACTCTAAAGAGAATGTTTCCCACGAGTAGGAGGGCCAATCGACTCACTCCAAAGAGAATGCTTTCCACATGTAGGAGGACCAATCGACTCAGTGTAAAGAGAATATTTTCTGAATGTAGGAGGGCCAATCGACTCACTCTAACGGGAATATTCTCCACATGAAAGAGGGCCAATAGACTCACCCTAAAGAGCATGTTCTCCGCATGTAGGAGGGCCTATCAACTCACTCTAAAGAGAGCTGTTTTCTGCATGTAGGACGGCCAATCGACTCACTCTAAAGGGAATATTCTCCACATGTAGGAGGGCCAATCGACACACCCTAAAGAGAATGTTCTCCGCATGTAGGAGTGCGAATCGACTCACTCTAAAGAGAATCTTTCCCACATTTAGTAGAGCCAATTGACGCACTCTAAATAGTAATGTTTTCTATATGTAGGAAGGCCAATTGACTCACTCTAAAGAGAATGTTTTCCAAATGTAGATGGGCCAATCAACTCACTCTAAAGAGAATGTTTTCTATATGTAGGAGGGCTAATCGACTCACTGCAAAGAGAATGCTTTCCACATGTAGGAGGGCCAATCGACTCAATTCAAAGAGATTGTTTTCCGCATGTAGGTGGGCCAATCGACTCACCCTAAGGAGCATGATCTCTGCATGTAAGACGGCCAATCGAATCACCCTAAAGAGCATGTTCTCCGCATGTAGGAGGGCCAATCAACTCACTCTAAAGAGAGATTTTTTCTGCATGTAGGAGGGCCCATCGACTCATTCGAATGAGAATGTTTTCCACATGTAGGAGGGCCAATCCACACACCCTAAACAATGCTTTCCTCATGTAGGAGGGCTAATTGACCCACTCTAAAGAGAAAGTTTTCCACATGTAGGAGGGCCAATTGACTCACTCTAAAGAGAATGTTTCCCACGAGTAGGAGGGCCAATCGACTCACTCCAAAGAGAATGCTTTCCACATGTAGGAGGACCAATCGACTCACTGTAAAGAGAATATTTTCTGAATGTAGGAGGGCCAATCGACTCACTCTAATGGGAATATTCTCCACATGAAAGAGGGCCAATAGACTCACCCTAAAGAGCATGTTCTCCGCATGTAGGAGCGCCAATCAACTCACTCTAAAGAGAGATGTTTTCTGCATGTAGGAGGGCCAATCGACTCACTCTAACGGGAATATTCTCCACATGTAGGAGGGCCAATCGACACACCCTAAAGAGAATGTTCTCCGAATGTAGGAGTCCGAATCGACTCACTCTAAAGAGAATGTTTTCCAGATGTAGGAGGGCCAATTGACACAATGTAAAGAGAATGTTTTCTGAATGTACCTGGGCCAATGAACTCACTCGAAAGAGATTGTCTTCTACATGTAGGGGGGCCAATTGACACACTTTAAAGAGAAATGTTTTCTACATGTAGGAAGGCCAATTGACTCACCCTAAGGAGCATGTTCTCCACATGTAGGAGGGCCATTCGACTCACCCTAAAGGGCATGTTCTCTGCATGTAAGACGGCCAATCGACAAACCCAAAAGAGCATGTTCTGCGCATGTAGGAGGGCCAATTGACACACCCTAAAGCGAATGTTTTCCGCATGTAGGAGTGCAAATCGACGCACTCTAAAGAGAATGTTTTCCAGATTTAGGAGGGCCAATTGACACACTCTAAAGCGAAATGTTTTCTACATGTAGGAAGGCCAATTGACTCACTCTAAAGAGAATGTTTTCTACATGTAGGAGGGCAAATTGACTCGCTCTAAAGAGAATGTTTTCTACATGTAGGAGGGCCAATCGACTCAATTGAAAGAGATTGTTTTCCACATGTTTGTGGGCCAATCGACTCACCCTAAAGAGCATGTTCTATGCATGTAGGAGGGCCTATCAACTCACTCTAAAGAGAGCTGTTTTCTGCATGTAGGACGGCCAATCGACTCACTCTAAAGGGAATATTCTCCACATGTAGGAGGGCCAATCGACACACCCTAAAGAGAATGTTCTCCGCATGTAGGAGTGCGAATCGACTCACTCTAAAGAGAATCTTTCCCACATTTAGTAGAGCCAATTGACGCACTCTAAATAGTAATGTTTTCTATATGTAGGAAGGCCAATTGACTCACTCTAAAGAGAATGTTTTCCGAATGTAGATGGGCCAATCAACTCACTCTAAAGAGAATGTTTTCTATATGTAGGAGGGCTAATCGACTCACTGCAAAGAGAATGCTTTCCACATGTAGGAGGGCCAATCGACTCACTCTAACGGGAATATTCTCCACATGTAGGAGGGCCAATCGACACACCCTAAAGAGAATGTTCTCCGCATGTAGGAGTGCGAATCGACTCACTCTAAAGAGAATCTTTCCCACATTTAGTAGAGCCAATTGACGCACTCTAAATAGTAATGTTTTCTATATGTAGGAAGGCCAATTGACTCACTCTAAAGAGAATGTTTTCCGAATGTAGATGGGCCAATCAACTCACTCTAAAGAGAATGTTTTCTATATGTAGGAGGGCTAATCGACTCACTGCAAAGAGAATGCTTTCCACATGTTGGAGGGCCAATCGACTCAATTCAAAGAGATTGTTTTCCGCATGTAGGTGGGCCAATCGACTCACCCTAAGGAGCATGATCTCTGCATGTAAGACGGCCAATCGAATCACCCTAAAGAGCATGTTCTCCGCATGTAGGAGGGCCAATCAACTCACTCTAAAGAGAGATTTTTTCTGCATGTAGGAGGGCCCATCGACTCATTCGAATGAGAATGTTTTCCACATGTAGGAGGGCCAATCGACTCACTCTGATAGAATGTTTTCCACATTTAGGAGTGCCAATTCACTCACTCTAAAGAATGCTTTCCTCATGTAGGAGGGCCAATTGACTCACTCTAAAGAGAAAGTTTTCCACATGTAGGAGTGACAATTGACTCAGTGTGAAGAGAATATTTTCTGAATGTAGGGGGGCCAATCGACTCACTCTAACCGTAATATTCTCCACATGAAAGAGGGCCAATAGACTCACCCTAAAGAGCATGTTCTCCGCATGTAGGAGGGCCAATCAACTCACTCTAAAGAGAGATGTTTTCTGCATGTAGTGGGGCCCATCCACTCACTCGAATGAGAATGTTTTCCACATGTAGGAGGGCCAATCGACTCACTCTAAAGAGAATGTTTTCCACATTTAGGAGTGCCAATTGATGCACTCTAAAGAGAAAAGTTTTCTACATGTAGGAAGGCCAATTGACTCACTCTAAAGATAATGTTTTCTGAATGTAGGAGGGCCAATCGACTCACTCTAAAGAGAATCTTTTCCAGTTTAAGGAGGGCCAATCGACTCACCCTAAAGAACATGTTCTCTGCATGTAAGACCTCGAATCGACTCACTCTAAAGAGAATGTTTTCTGAATGTAGGAGTGGCAATTGACTCAATCTGAAGAGAATGTTCTCCACATGTAGGAGGGCCATTCGACTCACCCTAAAGGGCATGTTCTCTGCATGTAAGACGGCCAATCGACTCACCCTAAAGAGCATGTTCTGCGCATGTAGGAGGGCCAATCGACCCACCCTAAAGAGAATGTTCTCCGCATTTAGGAGGGCCAATCGACTCACTCTAAAGAGAGATGTTTTCTGCATGTAGGAGGGCCCATCGAATCACTCTAATGAGAATGTTTTCCAAATGTAAGAGGGCCAATCCACACACCCTAAACAATGCTTTCCTCATGTAGGAGGGCTAATTGACTCACTCTAAAGAGAAAGTTTTCCACATGTAGGAGGGCCAATTGACTCACTCTAAAGAGAATGTTTCCCACGAGTAGGAGGGCCAATCGACTCACTCCAAAGAGAATGCTTTCCACATGTAGGAGGACCAATCGACTCACTGTAAAGAGAATATTTTCTGAATGTAGGAGGGCCAATCGACTCACTCTAATGGGAATATTCTCCACATGAAAGAGGGCCAATAGACTCACCCTAAAGAGCATGTTCTCCGCATGTAGGAGCGCCAATCAACTCACTCTAAAGAGAGATGTTTTCTGCATGTAGGAGGGCCAATCGACTCACTCTAAAGAGAATGTTCTCCGAATGTAGGAGTCCGAATCGACTCACTCTAAAGAGAATGTTTTCCAGATGTAGGAGGGCCAATTGACACAATGTAAAGAGAATGTTTTCTGAATGTACCCGGGCCAATGAACTCACTCGAAAGAGAATGTCTTCTACATGTAGGGGGGCCAATTGACACACTTTAAAGAGAAATGTTTTCTACATGTAGGAAGGCCAATTGACTCACCCTAAGGAGCATGTTCTCCACATGTAGGAGGGCCATTCGACTCACCCTAAAGGGCATGTTCTCTGCATGTAAGACGGCCAATCGACAAACCCAAAAGAGCATGTTCTGCGCATGTAGGAGGGCCAATTGACACACCCTAAAGAGAATGTTTTCCGCATGTAGGAGTGCAAATCGACGCACTCTAAAGAGAATGTTTTCCAGATTTAGGAGGGCCAATTGACACACTCTAAAGCGAAATGTTTTCTACATGTAGGAAGGCCAATTGACTCACTCTAAAGAGAATGTTTTCTACATGTAGGAGGGCAAATTGACTCGCTCTAAAGAGAATGTTTTCTACATGTAGGAGGGCCAATCGACTCAATTGAAAGAGATTGTTTTCCACATGTTTGTGGGCCAATCGACTCACCCTAAAGAGCATGTTCTATGCATATAAGACGGCCAATCGAATCACCCTAAAGAGCATGTTCTCCGCATGTAGGAGGGCCAATCAACTCACTCTAAAGAGAGATTTTTTCTGCATGATGGAGGGCCCATCGCATCACTCTAATGAGAATGTTTTCCAAATGTAAGAGGGCCAATCCACACACCCTAAACAATGCTTTCCTCATGTAGGATGGCTAATTGACTCACTCTAAAGAGAAAGTTTTCCACATGTAGGAGGGCCAATTGACTCACTCTAAAGAGAATGTTTCCCACGAGTAGGAGGGCCAATCGACTCACTCCAAAGAGAATGCTTTCCACATGTAGGAGGACCAATCGACTCACTGTAAAGAGAATATTTTCTGAATGTAGGAGGGCCAATCGACTCACTCTAATGGTAATATTCTCCACATGAAAGAGGGCCAATAGACTCACCCTAAAGAGCATGTTCTCCGCATGTAGGAGCGCCAATCAACTCACTCTAAAGAGAGATGTTTTCTGCATGTAGGAGGGCCAATCGACTCACTCTAACGGGAATATTCTCCACATGTAGGAGGGCCAATCGACACACCCTAAAGAGAATGTTCTCCGAATGTAGGAGTCTGAATCGACTCACTGTAAAGAGAATGTTTTCCAGATGTAGGAGGGCCAATTGACACAATATAAAGAGAATGTTTTCTGAATGTACCTGGGCCAATGAACTCACTCGAAAGAGAATGTCTTCTACATGTAGGGGGGCCAATTGACTCGCTCTAAAGAGAAATGTTTTCTACATGTAGGAAGGCCAATTGACTCACCCTAAGGAGCATGTTCTCCACATGTAGGAGGGCCATTCGACTCACCCTAAAGGGCATGTTCTCTGCATGTAAGACGGCCAATCGACAAACCCAAAAGAGCATGTTCTGCGCATGTAGGAGGGCCAATTGACACACCCTAAAGAGAATGTTTTCCGCATGTAGGAGTGCAAATCGACGCACTCTAAAGAGAATGTTTTCCAGATTTAGGAGGGCCAATTGACACACTCTAAAGCGAAATGTTTTCTACATGTAGGAAGGCCAATTGACTCACTCTAAAGAGAATGTTTTCTACATGTAGGAGGGCCAATTGACTCGCTCTAAAGAGAATGTTTTCTACATGTAGGAGGGCCAATCGACTCAATTGAAAGAGTTTGTTTTCCACATGTTTGTGGGCCAATCGACTCACCCTACAGAGCATGTTCTATGCATGTAAGACGGCCAATCAACTCACCCTAAAGAGCATGGTCTCCGCATTTAGGAGGGCCAATCGACTCACTCTAAAGAGAGATGTTCTCCACATGTAAGACGGCCAATCGACTCAACTGAAAGAGATTGTTTTCCACATGTAGGTTGGCCAATCAACTCACCCTAAAGAGCATGTTCTATGCATATAAGACGGCCAATCGAATCACCCTAAAGAGCATGTTCTCCGCATGTAGGAGGGCCAATCAACTCACTCTAAAGAGAGATTTTTTCTGCATGATGGAGGGCCCATCGAATCACTCTAATGAGAATGTTTTCCAAATGTAAGAGGGCCAATCCACACACCCTAAACAATGCTTTCCTCATGTAGGATGGCTAATTGACTCACTCTAAAGAGAAAGTTTTCCACATGTAGGAGGGCCAATTGACTCACTCTAAAGAGAATGTTTCCCACGAGTAGGAGGGCCAATCGACTCACTCCAAAGAGAATGCTTTCCACATGTAGGAGGACCAATCGACTCAGTGTAAAGAGAATATTTTCTGAATGTAGGAGGGCCAATCGACTCACTCTAACGGGAATATTCTCCACATGAAAGAGGGCCAATAGACTCACCCTAAAGAGCATGTTCTCCGCATGTAGGAGGGCCTATCAACTCACTCTAAAGAGAGCTGTTTTCTGCATGTAGGACGGCCAATCGACTCACTCTAAAGGGAATATTCTCCACATGTAGGAGGGCCAATCGACACACCCTAAAGAGAATGTTCTCCGCATGTAGGAGTGCGAATCGACTCACTCTAAAGAGAATCTTTCCCACATTTAGTAGAGCCAATTGACGCACTCTAAATAGTAATGTTTTCTATATGTAGGAAGGCCAATTGACTCACTCTAAAGAGAATGTTTTCCGAATGTAGATGGGCCAATCAACTCACTCTAAAGAGAATGTTTTCTATATGTAGGAGGGCTAATCGACTCACTGCAAAGAGAATGCTTTCCACATGTAGGAGGGCCAATCGACTCAATTCAAAGAGATTGTTTTCCGCATGTAGGTGGGCCAATCGACTCACCCTAAGGAGCATGATCTCTGCATGTAAGACGGCCAATCGAATCACCCTAAAGAGCATGTTCTCCGCATGTAGGAGGGCCAATCAACTCACTCTAAAGAGAGATTTTTTCTGCATGTAGGAGGGCCCATCGACTCATTCGAATGAGAATGTTTTCCACATGTAGGAGGGCCAATCGACTCACTCTGATAGAATGTTTTCCACATTTAGGAGTGCCAATTCACTCACTCTAAAGAATGCTTTCCTCATGTAGGAGGGCCAATTGACTCACTCTAAAGAGAAAGTTTTCCACATGTAGGAGTGACAATTGACTCAGTGTAAAGAGAATATTTTCTGAATGTAGGGGGGCCAATCGACTCACTCTAACCGTAATATTCTCCACATGAAAGAGGGCCAATAGACTCACCCTAAAGAGCATGTTCTCCGCATGTAGGAGGGCCAATCAACTCACTCTAAAGAGAGATGTTTTCTGCATGTAGTGGGGCCCATCCACTCACTCGAATGAGAATGTTTTCCACATGTAGGAGGGCCAATCGACTCACTCTAAAGAGAATGTTTTCCACATTTAGGAGTGCCAATTGACGCACTCTAAAGAGAAAAGTTTTCTACATGTAGGAAGGCCAATTGACTCACTCTAAAGATAATGTTTTCTGAATGTAGGAGGGCCAATCGACTCACTCTAAAGAGAATCTTTTCCAGTTTAAGGAGGGCCAATCGACTCACCCTAAAGAACATGTTCTCTGCATGTAAGACCTCGAATCGACTCACTCTAAAGAGAATGTTTTCTGAATGTAGGAGTGGCAATTGACTCAATCTGAAGAGAATGTTTTCCACATGTAGGAGGGCCAATTGATACACTCTAAAGAGAAATGTTTTCTACATGAAGGAAGGCCAATTGACGCACCCTAAGGAGCATGTTCTCCACATGTAGGAGGGCCATTCGACTCACCCTAAAGGGCATGTTCTCTGCATGTAAGACGGCCAATCGACTCACCCTAAAGAGCATGTTCTGCGCATGCAGGAGGGCCAATCGACCCACCCTAAAGAGAATGTTCTCCGCATTTAGGAGGGCCAATCGACTCACTCTAAAGAGAGATGTTTTCTGCATGTAGGAGGGCCCATCGAATCACTCTAATGAGAATGTTTTCCAAATGTAAGAGGGCCAATCCACACACCCTAAACAATGCTTTCCTCATGTAGGAGGGCTAATTGACTCACTCTAAAGAGAAAGTTTTCCACATGTAGGAGGGCCAATTGACTCACTCTAAAGAGAATGTTTCCCACGAGTAGGAGGGCCAATCGACTCACTCCAAAGAGAATGCTTTCCACATGTAGGAGAGCCAATCGACTCACTCTGATAGTATGTTTTCCACATGTAGGAGGGCCAATTGATAAACTCTAAAGAGAAATGTTTTCTACATGAAGGAAGGCCAATTGACTCACCCTAAGGAGCATGTTCTCCACATGTAGGAGGGCCATTCGACTCACCCTAAAGGGCATGTTCTCTGCATGTAAGACGGCCAAGCGACTCAACCTAAAGAGCATATTCTGCGCATGTAAGAGGGCCAATCGACCCAAGCTAAAGAGAATGTGCTCCGCATGTAGGCGTGCGAATCGACTCACTCTAAAGAGAAAGTTTTCCAGATTTAGGAGGGCCAATTGACACACTCTAAAGAGAAATGTTTTCTACATGTAGGAAGGCCAATTGACTCACTCTAAAGAGAATGTTTTCTACATGTAGGAGGGCCAATTGACTCACTCTAAAGAGAATGTTTTCTACATGTAGGAGGGCCAATCGACTCAATTGAAAGAGATTGTTTTCCACATGTAGGAGGGCCCATCGACTCATTCGAATGAGAATGTTTTCCACATGTAGGAGGACCAATCGACTCACTCTAACGGGAATATTCTCCACATGAAAGAGGGCCAATAGACTCACCCTAAAGAGCATGTTCTCCGCATGTAGGACGGCCAATCAACTCACTCTAAAGAGAGATGTTTTCTGCATGTAGGAGGGCCCATCGACTCACTCGAATGAGAATGTTTTCCACATGTAGGAGGGCCAATCGTCTCACTGTAAAGAGAATACTTTCTGCATGTAGGAGGGCCAATCGACTCACTCTAATGGGAATATTCTCCACATGAAAGAGGGCCAATAGACTCACCCTAAAGAGCACGTTCTCCGCATGTAGGAGGGCCAATCAACTCACTCTAAAGAGAGATGTTTTCTGCATGTAGGAGGGCCCATCGACTCACTCGAATGAGAATTTTTTCCACATGTAGGAGGGCCAATTGACTCACTCTAAAGAGAATGTTTCCCACGAGTAGGAGTGCCAATCGACTCACTCCAAAGAGAATGCTTTCCACATGTAGGAGGACCAATCGACTCACTGTAAAGAGAATATTTTCTGAATGTAGGAGGGCCAATCTACTCACTCTAACGGGAATATTCTCCACATGTAGGAGGGCCAATCGACACACCCTAAAGAGAATGTTCTCCGAATGTAGGAGTCCGAATCGACTCACTCTAAAGAGAATGTTTTCCAGATGTAGGAGGGCCAATTGACACAATGTAAAGAGAATGTTTTCTGAATGTACCTGGGCCAATGAACTCACTCGAAAGAGAATGTCTTCTACATGTAGGGGGGCCAATTGACACACTTTAAAGAGAAATGTTTTCTACATGTAGGAAGGCCAATTGACTCACCCTAAGGAGCATGTTCTCCACATGTAGGAGGGCCATTCGACTCACCCTAAAGGGCATGTTCTCTGCATGTAAGACGGCCAATCGACAAACCCAAAAGAGCATGTTCTGCGCATGTAGGAGGGCCAATTGACACACCCTAAAGAGAATGTTTTCCGCATGTAGGAGTGCAAATCGACTCACTCTAAAGAGAATGTTTTCCAGATTTAGGAGGGCCAATTGACACACTCTAAAGCGAAATGTTTTCTACATGTAGGAAGGCCAATTGACTCACTCTAAAGAGAATGTTTTCTACATGTAGGAGGGCCAATTGACTCGCTCTAAAGAGAATGTTTTCTACATGTAGGAGGGCCAATCGACTCAATTGAAAGAGATTGTTTTCCACATGTTTGTGGGCCAATCGACTCATCCTACAGAGCATGTTCTATGCATGTAAGACGGCCAATCAACTCACCCTAAAGAGCATGGTCTCCGCATTTACGAGGGCCAATCGACTCACTCTAAAGAGAGATGTTCTCCACATGTAGGACGGCCAATCGACTCAATTGAAAGAGATTGTTTTCCACATGTTTGTGGGCCAATCGACTCACCCTAAAGAGCATGTTCTATGCATGTAGGAGGGCCTATCAACTCACTCTAAAGAGAGCTGTTTTCTGCATGTAGTACGGCCAATCGACTCACTCTAAAGGGAATATTCTCCACATGTAGGAGTGCCAATCGACACACCCTAAAGAGAATGTTCTCCGCATGTAGGAGTGCGAATCGACTCACTCTAAAGAGAATCTTTCCCACATTTAGTAGAGCCAATTGACGCACTCTAAATAGTAATGTTTTCTATATGTAGGAAGGCCAATTGACTCACTCTAAAGAGAACGTTTTCCGAATGTAGATGGGCCAATCAACTCACTCTAAAGAGAATGTTTTCTATATGTAGGAGGGCTAATCGACTCACTGCAAAGAGAATGCTTTCCACATGTAGGAGGGCCAATCGACTCACTCTAACGGGAATATTCTCCACATGTAGGAGGGCCAATCGACACACCCTAAAGAGAATGTTCTCCGCATGTAGGAGTGCGAATCGACTCACTCTAAAGAGAACCTTTCCCACATTTAGTAGAGCCAATTGACGCACTCTAAATAGTAATGTTTTCTATATGTAGGAAGGCCAATTGACTCACTCTAAAGAGAATGTTTTCCGAATGTAGATGGGCCAATCAACTCACTCTAAAGAGAATGTTTTCTATATGTAGGAGGGCTAATCGACTCACTGCAAAGAGAATGCTTTCCACATGTAGGAGGGCCAATCGACTCAATTCAAAGAGATTGTTTTCCGCATGTAGGTGGGCCAATCGACTCACCCTAAGGAGCATGATCTCTGCATGTAAGACGGCCAATCGAATCACCCTAAAGAGCATGTTCTCCGCATGTAGGAGGGCCAATCAACTCACTCTAAAGAGAGATTTTTTCTGCATGTAGGAGGGCCCATCGACTCATTCGAATGAGAATGTTTTCCACATGTAGGAGGGCCAATCGACTCACTCTGATAGAATGTTTTCCACATTTAGGAGTGCCAATTCACTCACTCTAAAGAATGCTTTCCTCATGTAGGAGGGCCAATTGACTCACTCTAAAGAGAAAGTTTTCCACATGTAGGAGTGACAATTGACTCAGTGTGAAGAGAATATTTTCTGAATGTAGGGGGGCCAATCGACTCACTCTAACCGTAATATTCTCCACATGAAAGAGGGCCAATAGACTCACCCTAAAGAGCATGTTCTCCGCATGTAGGAGGGCCAATCAACTCACTCTAAAGAGAGATGTTTTTCACATGTTGGAGAGCCAAATGACTCTCTCCAAAGAGACTGTTTTCCACATATAGGAGGGCCAATCGATTCACACTAAACAGCATGTTCTCTGCATGTAAGACGGCCAAGCGACTCGCACTGAAGAGCATGTTCTCCACATGTAAGAGGGCCAATTGACTCACTCTAAAGAGAATGTTTTCCTCATGTTTAAGGGCCTATTGCCTCACTCTAAAGAGAATGTTTTCTGAATGTTGGAGGGCCAATTGACACACTCCAAAGTGCATGTTCTCTGCATGTAAGACGGCCAATCGACTCACCTTAAAGAGTATGTTCCTGCATGTAAGACCCCTAATCGACTCACCCAAAAGAGCATGTTCTCCGCATGTAGGAGCGCCCATCTACTCACTCTAATGAGAATGTTTTCCACATGTAGGAGGGCCAATTGACTCACTCTAAAGAGAATGTTATCCACAAGTAGGAGGCCCAATGGACACACTTTGAAGAGAAATTTTTTCTAAATGTAGGAAGGCAAATTGACTCACTCTAATGAGAATGTTTTCCTCATGTAGGAGGAACAATTGACTCACTATGAAGAGAAATGTTTTCCACGTGTAGGATGGCCAATCGACTCAATTCAACGAGATTGTTTTCCGCATGTAGGTGGGCCAATCGACTCACCCTAAGGAGCATGATCTCTGCATGTAAGACGGCCAATCGAATCACCCTAAAGAGCATGTTCTCCGCATGTAGGAGGGCCAATCAACTCACTCTAAAGAGAGATTTTTTCTGCATGTAGGAGGGCCCATCGACTCATTCGAATGAGAATGTTTTCCACATGTAGGAGGGCCAATCGACTCACTCTGATAGAATGTTTTCCACATTTAGGAGTGCCAATTCACTCACTCTAAAGAATGCTTTCCTCATGTAGGAGGGCCAATTGACTCACTCTAAAGAGAAAGTTTTCCACATGTAGGAGTGACAATTGACTCAGTGTAAAGAGAATATTTTCTGAATGTAGGGGGGCCAATCGACTCACTCTAACCGTAATATTCTCCACATGAAAGAGGGCCAATAGACTCACCCTAAAGAGCATGTTCTCCGCATGTAGGAGGGCCAATCAACTCACTCTAAAGAGAGATGTTTTCTGCATGTAGTGGGGCCCATCCACTCACTCGAATGAGAATGTTTTCCACATGTAGGAGGGCCAATCGACTCACTCTAAAGAGAATGTTTTCTGCATGTAGGAGGGCCGATTGACTCACTCTAAAGAGAATGTTTTCTGAATGTAGGAGGGCCAATTGACTCACTCTAAAGAGAATGTTTTCTGAATATAGGAGGGCCAATTGACTCACTCTAAAGAAAATATTCTCCACATATAGGAGGGCCAATCGACTCACTGTAAAGAGAATGTTTTCTGAATGTTGGAGGGCCAATTGACACACTCCAAAGAGCATGTTCTCTGCATGTAAGACGGCCAATCGACTCACCCTAAAGTGTATGTTTCTGCATGTAAGACCTCTAATCGACTCACCCTAAAGAGCATGTTCTCCGCATGTAGGAGCGCCCATCTACTCACTCTAATGAGAATGTTTTCCACATATAGGAGGGCCAATCGACTCACACTAAAGAACATGTTCTCTGCATGTAAGATGGTCAATCAACTCGCACTAAAGAGCATGTTTTCCACATGTAAGAGGGCCAATTGACTCACTCTAAAGAGAATGTTTTTCACATGTTGGAGAGCCAAATGACTCTCTCCAAAGAGACTGTTTTCCACATATAGGAGGGCCAATCGATTCACACTAAACAGCATGTTCTCTGCATGTAAGACGGCCAAGCGACTCGCACTGAAGAGCATGTTCTCCACATGTAAGAGGGCCAATTGACTCACTCTGAAGAGAATGTTTTCCTCATGTTTAAGGGCCAATCGACTCACTCTAAAGAGAATGTTTTCTGAATGTTGGAGGGCCAATTGACACACTCCAAAGTGCATGTTCTCTGCATGTAAGACGGCCAATCGACTCACCTTAAAGAGTATGTTCCTGCATGTAAGACCCCTAATCGACTCACCCAAAAGAGCATGTTCTCCGCATGTAGGAGCGCCCATCTACTCATTCTAATCAGAATGTTTTCCACATGTAGGAGGACCAATTGACTCAATCTAAAGAAGATTTTCTCCACATGTAGTAGGGCCAATCGACTCATCCTAAAGAACATGTTCTCTGCATGTAAGACCTCGAATCGACTCACTCTAAAGAGAATGTTTTCTGAATGTAGGAGTGGCAATTGACTCAATCTGAAGAGAATGTTTTCCACATGTAGGAGGGCCAATCGTCTCACTGTAAAGAGAATACTTTCTGAATGTAGGAGGGCCAATCGACTCACTCTAACGGGAATATTCTCCACATGAAAGAGGGCCAATAGACTCACCCTAAAGAGCATGTTCTCCGCATGTAGGAGGGCCAAACAACTCACTCTAAAGAGAGATGTTTTCTGCATGTAGGAGGGCCCATCGACTCACTCGAATGAGAATGTTTTCCACATGTAGGAGGGCCAATCGTCTCACTGTAAAGAGAATACTTTCTGAATGTAGGAGGGCCAATCGACTCACTCTAACGGGAATATTCTCCACATGAAAGAGGGTCAATAGACTCACCCTAAAGAGAGATGTTTTCTGCATGTAGGAAGGCCAATCGACTAACTCGAATGAGAATGTTTTCCACATGTAGGAGGGCCAATTGACTCACTCTAAAGAGAAGGTTATCCACATGTAGGAGGCCCAATGGACACACTTTGAAGAGAAATTTTTTCTAAATGTAGGAAGGCAAATTGACTCACTCTAATGAGAATGTTTTCCACATGTAGGAGGAACAATTGACTCACTATGAAGAGAAATGTTTTCCACGTGTAGGATGGCCTATCGACTCAATTCAAAGAGATTGTTTTCCGCATGTAGGTTGGCCAATCGACTCACCCTAAGGAGCATGATCTCTGCATGTAAGACGGCCAATCGAATCACCCTAAAGAGCATGTTCTCCGCATGTAGGAGGGCCAATCAACTCACTCTAAAGAGAGATTTTTTCTGCATGTAGGAGGGCCCATCGACTCATTCGAATGAGAATGTTTTCCACATGTAGGAGGGCCAATCGACTCACTCTGATAGAATGTTTTCCACATTTAGGAGTGCCAATTCACTCACTCTAAAGAATGCTTTCCTCATGTAGGAGGGCCAATTGACTCACTCTAAAGAGAAAGTTTTCCACATGTAGGAGTGACAATTGACTCAGTGTAAAGAGAATATTTTCTGAATGTAGGGGGGCCAATCGACTCACTCTAACCGTAATATTCTCCACATGAAAGAGGGCCAATAGACTCACCCTAAAGAGCATGTTCTCCGCATGTAGGAGGGCCAATCAACTCACTCTAAAGAGAGATGTTTTCTGCATGTAGTGGGGCCCATCCACTCACTCGAATGAGAATGTTTTCCACATGTAGGAGGGCCAATCGACTCACTCTAAAGAGAATGTTTTCCACATTTAGGAGTGCCAATTGACCCACTCTAAAGAGAAATGTTTTCTACATGTAGGAAGGCCAATTGACTCACTCTAAAGATAATGTTTTATGAATGTAGGAGGGCCAATCGACTCACTCTAAAGAGAATCTTTTCCAGTTTAAGGAGGGCCAATCGACTCACCCTAAAGAGAATGTTTTCTGCATGTAGGAGGGCCGATTGACTCACTCTAAAGAGAATGTTTTCTGAATGTAGGAGGGCCAATTGACTCACTCTAAAGAGAATGTTTTCTGAATGTAGGAGGGCCAATTGACTCACTCTAAAGAAAATATTCTCCACATATAGGAGGGCCAATCGACTCACTCTAAAGAGAATGTTTTCTGAATGTTGGAGGGCCAATTGACACACTCCAAAGAGCATGTTCTCTGCATGTAAGACGGCCAATCGACTCACCCTAAAGTGTATGTTTCTGCATGTAAGACCTCTAATCGACTCACCCTAAAGAGCATGTTCTCCGCATGTAGGAGCGCCCATCTACTCACTCTAATGAGAATGTTTTCCACATATAGGAGGGCCAATCGACTCACACTAAAGAACATGTTCTCTGCATGTAAGATGGTCAATCAACTCGCACTAAAGAGCATGTTTTCCACATGTAAGAGGGCCAATTGACTCACTCTAAAGAGAATGTTTTTCACATGTTGGAGAGCCAAATGACTCTCTCCAAAGAGACTGTTTTCCACATATAGGAGGGCCAATCGATTCACACTAAACAGCATGTTCTCTGCATGTAAGACGGCCAAGCGACTCGCACTGAAGAGCATGTTCTCCACATGTAAGAGGGCCAATTGACTCACTCTAAAGAGAATGTTTTCCTCATGTTTAAGGGCCTATTGCCTCACTCTAAAGAGAATGTTTTCTGAATGTTGGAGGGCCAATTGACACACTCCAAAGTGCATGTTCTCTGCATGTAAGACGGCCAATCGACTCACCTTAAAGAGTATGTTCCTGCATGTAAGACCCCTAATCGACTCACCCAAAAGAGCATGTTCTCCGCATGTAGGAGCGCCCATCTACTCACTCTAATGAGAATGTTTTCCACATGTAGGAGGGCCAATTGACTCACTCTAAAGAGAATGTTATCCACAAGTAGGAGGCCCAATGGACACACTTTGAAGAGAAATTTTTTCTAAATGTAGGAAGGCAAATTGACTCACTCTAATGAGAATGTTTTCCTCATGTAGGAGGAACAATTGACTCACTATGAAGAGAAATGTTTTCCACGTGTAGGATGGCCAATCGACTCAATTCAACGAGATTGTTTTCCGCATGTAGGTGGGCCAATCGACTCACCCTAAGGAGCATGATCTCTGCATGTAAGACGGCCAATCGAATCACCCTAAAGAGCATGTTCTCCGCATGTAGGAGGGCCAATCAACTCACTCTAAAGAGAGATTTTTTCTGCATGTAGGAGGGCCCATCGACTCATTCGAATGAGAATGTTTTCCACATGTAGGAGGGCCAATCGACTCACTCTGATAGAATGTTTTCCACATTTAGGAGTGCCAATTCACTCACTCTAAAGAATGCTTTCCTCATGTAGGAGGGCCAATTGACTCACTCTAAAGAGAAAGTTTTCCACATGTAGGAGTGACAATTGACTCAGTGTAAAGAGAATATTTTCTGAATGTAGGGGGGCCAATCGACTCACTCTAACCGTAATATTCTCCACATGAAAGAGGGCCAATAGACTCACCCTAAAGAGCATGTTCTCCGCATGTAGGAGGGCCAATCAACTCACTCTAAAGAGAGATGTTTTCTGCATGTAGTGGGGCCCATCCACTCACTCGAATGAGAATGTTTTCCACATGTAGGAGGGCCAATCGACTCACTCTAAAGAGAATGTTTTCTGCATGTAGGAGGGCCGATTGACTCACTCTAAAGAGAATGTTTTCTGAATGTAGGAGGGCCAATTGACTCACTCTAAAGAGAATGTTTTCTGAATATAGGAGGGCCAATTGACTCACTCTAAAGAAAATATTCTCCACATATAGGAGGGCCAATCGACTCACTGTAAAGAGAATGTTTTCTGAATGTTGGAGGGCCAATTGACACACTCCAAAGAGCATGTTCTCTGCATGTAAGACGGCCAATCGACTCACCCTAAAGTGTATGTTTCTGCATGTAAGACCTCTAATCGACTCACCCTAAAGAGCATGTTCTCCGCATGTAGGAGCGCCCATCTACTCACTCTAATGAGAATGTTTTCCACATATAGGAGGGCCAATCGACTCACACTAAAGAACATGTTCTCTGCATGTAAGATGGTCAATCAACTCGCACTAAAGAGCATGTTTTCCACATGTAAGAGGGCCAATTGACTCACTCTAAAGAGAATGTTTTTCACATGTTGGAGAGCCAAATGACTCTCTCCAAAGAGACTGTTTTCCACATATAGGAGGGCCAATCGATTCACACTAAACAGCATGTTCTCTGCATGTAAGACGGCCAAGCGACTCGCACTGAAGAGCATGTTCTCCACATGTAAGAGGGCCAATTGACTCACTCTGAAGAGAATGTTTTCCTCATGTTTAAGGGCCAATCGACTCACTCTAAAGAGAATGTTTTCTGAATGTTGGAGGGCCAATTGACACACTCCAAAGTGCATGTTCTCTGCATGTAAGACGGCCAATCGACTCACCTTAAAGAGTATGTTCCTGCATGTAAGACCCCTAATCGACTCACCCAAAAGAGCATGTTCTCCGCATGTAGGAGCGCCCATCTACTCATTCTAATCAGAATGTTTTCCACATGTAGGAGGACCAATTGACTCAATCTAAAGAAGATTTTCTCCACATGTAGTAGGGCCAATCGACTCATCCTAAAGAACATGTTCTCTGCATGTAAGACCTCGAATCGACTCACTCTAAAGAGAATGTTTTCTGAATGTAGGAGTGGCAATTGACTCAATCTGAAGAGAATGTTTTCCACATGTAGGAGGGCCAATCGTCTCACTGTAAAGAGAATACTTTCTGAATGTAGGAGGGCCAATCGACTCACTCTAACGGGAATATTCTCCACATGAAAGAGGGCCAATAGACTCACCCTAAAGAGCATGTTCTCCGCATGTAGGAGGGCCAAACAACTCACTCTAAAGAGAGATGTTTTCTGCATGTAGGAGGGCCCATCGACTCACTCGAATGAGAATGTTTTCCACATGTAGGAGGGCCAATCGTCTCACTGTAAAGAGAATACTTTCTGAATGTAGGAGGGCCAATCGACTCACTCTAACGGGAATATTCTCCACATGAAAGAGGGTCAATAGACTCACCCTAAAGAGAGATGTTTTCTGCATGTAGGAAGGCCAATCGACTAACTCGAATGAGAATGTTTTCCACATGTAGGAGGGCCAATTGACTCACTCTAAAGAGAAGGTTATCCACATGTAGGAGGCCCAATGGACACACTTTGAAGAGAAATTTTTTCTAAATGTAGGAAGGCAAATTGACTCACTCTAATGAGAATGTTTTCCACATGTAGGAGGAACAATTGACTCACTATGAAGAGAAATGTTTTCCACGTGTAGGATGGCCTATCGACTCAATTCAAAGAGATTGTTTTCCGCATGTAGGTTGGCCAATCGACTCACCCTAAGGAGCATGATCTCTGCATGTAAGACGGCCAATCGAATCACCCTAAAGAGCATGTTCTCCGCATGTAGGAGGGCCAATCAACTCACTCTAAAGAGAGATTTTTTCTGCATGTAGGAGGGCCCATCGACTCATTCGAATGAGAATGTTTTCCACATGTAGGAGGGCCAATCGACTCACTCTGATAGAATGTTTTCCACATTTAGGAGTGCCAATTCACTCACTCTAAAGAATGCTTTCCTCATGTAGGAGGGCCAATTGACTCACTCTAAAGAGAAAGTTTTCCACATGTAGGAGTGACAATTGACTCAGTGTAAAGAGAATATTTTCTGAATGTAGGGGGGCCAATCGACTCACTCTAACCGTAATATTCTCCACATGAAAGAGGGCCAATAGACTCACCCTAAAGAGCATGTTCTCCGCATGTAGGAGGGCCAATCAACTCACTCTAAAGAGAGATGTTTTCTGCATGTAGTGGGGCCCATCCACTCACTCGAATGAGAATGTTTTCCACATGTAGTAGGGCCAATCGACTCACTCTAAAGAGAATGTTTTCCACATTTAGGAGTGCCAATTGACCCACTCTAAAGAGAAATGTTTTCTACATGTAGGAAGGCCAATTGACTCACTCTAAAGATAATGTTTTATGAATGTAGGAGGGCCAATCGACTCACTCTAAAGAGAATCTTTTCCAGTTTAAGGAGGGCCAATCGACTCACCCTAAAGAGAATGTTTTCTGCATGTAGGAGGGCCGATTGACTCACTCTAAAGAGAATGTTTTCTGAATGTAGGAGGGCCAATTGACTCACTCTAAAGAGAATGTTTTCTGAATGTAGGAGGGCCAATTGACTCACTCTAAAGAAAATATTCTCCACATATAGGAGGGTCAATCGACTCACTCTAAAGAGAATGTTTTCTGAATGTTGGAGGGCCAATTGACACACTCCAAAGAGCATGTTCTCTGCATGTAAGACGGCCAATCGACTCACCCTAAAGTGTATGTTTCTGCATGTAAGACCTCTAATCGACTCACCCTAAAGAGCATGTTCTCCGCATGTAGGAGCGCCCATCTACTCACTCTAATGAGAATGTTTTCCACATATAGGAGGGCCAATCGACTCACACTAAAGAACATGTTCTCTGCATGTAAGATGGTCAATCAACTCGCACTAAAGAGCATGTTTTCCACATGTAAGAGGGCCAATTGACTCACTCTAAAGAGAATGTTTTTCACATGTTGGAGAGCCAAATGACTCTCTCCAAAGAGACTGTTTTCCACATATAGGAGGGCCAATCGATTCACACTAAACAGCATGTTCTCTGCATGTAAGACGGCCAAGCGACTCGCACTGAAGAGCATGTTCTCCACATGTAAGAGGGCCAATTGACTCACTCTAAAGAGAATGTTTTCCTCATCTTTAAGGGCCTATTGCCTCACTCTAAAGAGAATGTTTTCTGAATGTTGGAGGGCCAATTGACACACTCCAAAGTGCATGTTCTCTGCATGTAAGACGGCCAATCGACTCACCTTAAAGAGTATGTTCCTGCATGTAAGACCCCTAATCGACTCACCCAAAAGAGCATGTTCTCCGCATGTAGGAGCGCCCATCTACTCACTCTAATGAGAATGTTTTCCACATGTAGGAGGGCCAATTGACTCACTCTAAAGAGAATGTTATCCACAAGTAGGAGGCCCAATGGACACACTTTGAAGAGAAATTTTTTCTAAATGTAGGAAGGCAAATTGACTCACTCTAATGAGAATGTTTTCCTCATGTAGGAGGAACAATTGACTCACTATGAAGAGAAATGTTTTCCACGTGTAGGATGGCCAATCGACTCAATTCAACGAGATTGTTTTCCGCATGTAGGTGGGCCAATCGACTCACCCTAAGGAGCATGATCTCTGCATGTAAGACGGCCAATCGAATCACCCTAAAGAGCATGTTCTCCGCATGTAGGAGGGCCAATCAACTCACTCTAAAGAGAGATTTTTTCTGCATGTAGGAGGGCCCATCGACTCATTCGAATGAGAATGTTTTCCACATGTAGGAGGGCCAATCGACTCACTCTGATAGAATGTTTTCCACATTTAGGAGTGCCAATTCACTCACTCTAAAGAATGCTTTCCTCATGTAGGAGGGCCAATTGACTCACTCTAAAGAGAAAGTTTTCCACATGTAGGAGTGACAATTGACTCAGAGTAAAGAGAATATTTTCTGAATGTAGGGGGGCCAATCGACTCACTCTAACCGTAATATTCTCCACATGAAAGAGGGCCAATAGACTCACCCTAAAGAGCATGTTCTCCGCATGTAGGAGGGCCAATCAACTCACTCTAAAGAGAGATGTTTTCTGCATGTAGTGGGGCCCATCCACTCACTCGAATGAGAATGTTTTCCACATGTAGGAGGGCCAATCGACTCACTCTAAAGAGAATGTTTTCTGCATGTAGGAGGGCCGATTGACTCACTCTAAAGAGAATGTTTTCTGAATGTAGGAGGGCCAATTGACTCACTCTAAAGAGAATGTTTTCTGAATATAGGAGGGCCAATTGACTCACTCTAAAGAAAATATTCTCCACATATAGGAGGGCCAATCGACTCACTCTAAAGAGAATGTTTTCTGAATGTTGGAGGGCCAATTGACACACTCCAAAGAGCATGTTCTCTGCATGTAAGACGGCCAATCGACTCACCCTAAAGTGTATGTTTCTGCATGTAAGACCTCTAATCGACTCACCCTAAAGAGCATGTTCTCCGCATGTAGGAGCGCCCATCTACTCACTCTAATGAGAATGTTTTCCACATATAGGAGGGCCAATCGACTCACACTAAAGAACATGTTCTCTGCATGTAAGATGGTCAATCAACTCGCACTAAAGAGCATGTTTTCCACATGTAAGAGGGCCAATTGACTCACTCTAAAGAGAATGTTTTTCACATGTTGGAGAGCCAAATGACTCTCTCCAAAGAGACTGTTTTCCACATATAGGAGGGCCAATCGATTCACACTAAACAGCATGTTCTCTGCATGTAAGACGGCCAAGCGACTCGCACTGAAGAGCATGTTCTCCACATGTAAGAGGGCCAATTGACTCACTCTAAAGAGAATGATTTCCTCATGTTTAAGGGCCAATTGCCTCACTCTAAAGAGAATGTTTTCTGAATGTTGGAGGGCCAATTGACACACTCCAAAGTGCATGTTCTCTGCATGTAAGACGGCCAATCGACTCACCTTAAAGAGTATGTTCCTGCATGTAAGACCCCTAATCGACTCACCCAAAAGAGCATGTTCTCCGCATGTAGGAGCGCCCATCTACTCACTCTAATGAGAATGTTTTCCACATGTAGGAGGACCAATTGACTCAATCTAAAGAAGATTTTCTCCACATGTAGTAGGGCCAATCGACTCATCCTAAAGAACATGTTCTCTGCATGTAAGACCTCGAATCGACTCACTCTAAAGAGAATGTTTTCTGAATGTAGGAGTGGCAATTGACTCAATCTGAAGAGAATGTTTTCCACATGTAGGAGGGCCAATCGTCTCACTGTAAAGAGAATACTTTCTGAATATAGGAGGGCCAATCGACTCACTCTAACGGGAATATTCTCCACATGAAAGAGGGCCAATAGACTCACCCTAAAGAGCATGTTCTCCGCATGTAGGAGGGCCAAACAACTCACTCTAAAGAGAGATGTTTTCTGCATGTAGGAGGGCCCATCGACTCACTCGAATGAGAATGTTTTCCACATGTAGGAGGGCCAATCGTCTCACTGTAAAGAGAATACTTTCTGAATGTAGGAGGGCCAATCGACTCACTCTAACGGGAATATTCTCCACATGAAAGAGGGTCAATAGACTCACCCTAAAGAGAGATGTTTTCTGCATGTAGGAAGGCCAATCGACTAATTCGAATGAGAATGTTTTCCACATGTAGGAGGGCCAATTGACTCACTCTGATAGAATGTTTTCCACATGTAGGAGGGCCAATTGACTCACTATGAAGAGAAATGTTTTCCACGTGTAGGATGGCCAATCGACTCAATTCAAAGAGATTGTTTTCCGCATGTAGGTGGGCCAATCGACTCACGCTACAGAGCATGTTCTCTGCATGTAAGACGGCCAATCGACTCACCCTAAAGAGCATGTTCTCCGCATTTAGGAGGGCCAATCGACTGACTCTAAAGAGAGATATTTTCTGCGTGTAGGAGGGCCCATCGAATCACTCTAATGAGAGTGTTTTCCACATTTAAGGGGGCCAATCCACTCACCCTAAAGAATGCTTTCCTCATGTAATAGGGCCAATTGACTCACTCTAAAGAGAAAGTTTTCCACATGTAGGAGGGCCAATTCACTCACTCTAAAGAGAATGTTTTCCACAAGTAGTAGGGCCAAACGACTCACTCCAAAGAGAATGCTTTCCACATGTAGGAGGGCCAATCGACTCACTCTGATAGAATGTTTTCCACATGTTGGAGGGCTAATTGACTCACCCTAAAGAGAATGTTTTCCGCATGTAGGAGTGCCAATCGACTCACTCTAAAGAGAATGTTTTCCAGATTTAGGAGGGCCAATTGACACACTCTAAAGAGAAATTTTCTCTACATGTAGGAAGGCCAATTGACTCACTCTAAAGAGAATGTTCTCTGAATGTAGATGGGCAAATCAACTCACTCTAAAGAGAATGTTTTCTACATGTAGGACGGCCAATCGACTCAATTGAAAGAGATTGTTTTCCACATGTAGGTTGGCCAATCGACTCACCCTAAAGAGCATTTTCTATGCATGTAAGACGGCCAATCGAATCACCCTAGAGAGCATGTTCTCCGCATGTAGGAGGGCCAATCAACTCACTCTAAAGAGAGATGTTTTCTGCATGTAGGAGGGCCAATCGACTCACTCTGATGGAATGTTTTCCACATGTAGGAGGGCCAATTGATACACTCTAAAGAGAAATGTTTTCTACATGAAGGAAGGCCAATTGACTCACCCTAAGGAGCATGTTCTCCACATGTAGGAGGGCCATTCGACTCACCCTAAAGGGCATGTTCTCTGCATGTAAGACGGCCAAGCGACCCCAACCTAAAGAGCATGTTCTGCGCATGTAGGAGGGCCAATCGACCCAAGCTAAAGAGAATGTGCTCCTCATGTAGGCGTGCGAATCAACTCACTCTAAAGAGAAAGTTTTCCAGATTTAGGAGGGCCAATTGACACACTCTAAAGAGAAATGTTTTCTACATGTAGGAAGGCCAATTGACTCACTCTAAAGAGAATGTTTCCCACAGGTAGGAGGGCCAATCGACTCACTCCAAAGAGAATGCTTTCCACATGTAGGAGGACCAATCGACTCACTGTAAAGAGAATATTTTCTGAATGTAGGAGGGCCAATCGACTCACTCTAACGGGAATATTCTCCACATGAAAGTGGGCCAATAGACTCACCCTAAAGAGCATGTTCTCCGCATGTAGGACGGCCAATCAACTCACTCTAAAGAGAGATGTTTTCTGCATGTAGGAGGGCCCATCGACTCACTCGAATGAGAATGTTTTCCACATGTAGGAGGGCCAATCGTCTCACTGTAAAGTGAATACTTTCTGAATGTAGGAGGACCAATCGACTCACTCTAACGGGAATATTCTCCACATGAAAGAGGGTCAATAGACTCACCCTAAAGAGAGATGTTTTCTGCATGTAGGAAGGCCAATCGACTAACTCGAATGAGAATGTTTTCAACATGTAGGAGGGCCAATTGACTCACTCTAAAGAGAAGGTTATCCACATGTAGGAGGCCCAATGGACACACTTTGAAGAGAAATTTTTTCTAAATGTAGGAAGGCAAATTGACTCACTCTAATGAGAATGATTTCCACATGTAGGAGGAACAATTGACTCACTATGAAGAGAAATGTTTTCCACGTGTAGGATGGCCAATCGACTCAATTCAAAGAGATTGTTTTCCGCATGTACGTGGGCCAATCGACTCACGCTACAGAGCATGTTCTCTGCATGTAAGACGGCCAATCAACTCACCCTAAAGAGCATGTTCTCCGCATTTAGGAGGGCCAATCGACTGACTCTACAGAGAGATATTTTCTGCGTGTAGGAGGGCCCATCGAATCACTCTAATGAGAATGTTTTCCACATTTAAGGGGGCCAATCCACTCACCCTAAAGAATGCTTTCCTCATGTAGGAGGGCCAATTGACTCACTCTAAAGAGAAAGTTTTCCACATATAGGAGGGCCAATTCACTCACTCTAAAGAGAATGTTTTCCACAAGTAGTAGGGCCAAACGACTCACTCCAAAGAGAATGCTTTCCACATGTAGGAGGACCAATCGACTGAATTGAAAGAGATTGTTTTCCACATGTAGGAGCGCCAATCGACTCATCCTAAAGAGCATGTTCTATGCATGTAAGACGGCCAATCGAATCACCCTAAAGAGCATGTTTTCCGCATGTAGGAGGGCCAATCAACTCACTCTAAAGAGAGATTTTTTCCGCATGTAGGAGGGCCCATCGACTCATTCGAATGAGAATGTTTTCCACATGTAGGAGGGCCAATCGGCTCACTCTGATAGTATGTTTTCCACATGTAGGAGGGCCAATTGATACACTCTAAAGAGAAATGTTTTCTACATGAAGGAAGGCCAATTGACTCACTCTAAAGAGAATGTTTCCCACAGGTAGGAGGGCCAATCGACTCACTCCAAAGAGAATGCTTTCCACATGTAGGAGGACCAATCGATTCACTGTAAAGAGAATATTTTCTGAATGTAGGAGGGCCAATCGACTCACTCTAATGGGAATATTCTCCACATAAAAGAGGGCCAATAGACTCACCCTAAAGAGCATGTTCTCCGCATGTAGGAGGGCCAATCAACTCACTCTAAAGAGAGATGTTTTCTGCATGTAGGAGGGCCCATCGACTCACTCGAATGAGAATGTTTTCCACATGTAGGAGGGCCAATCGTCTCACTGTAAAGATAATACTTTCTGAATGTAGGAGGGCCAATCGACTCACTCTAACGGGAATATTCTCCACATGAAAGAGGGTCAATAGACTCACCCTAAAGAGAGATGTTTTCTGCATGTAGCAAGGCCAATCGACTAACTCGAATGAGAATGTTTTCCACATGTAGGAGGGCCAATCGACTCACTCTGATAGAATGTTTTCCACATGTAGGAGGGCCAATTGACTCACTATGAAGAGAAATGTTTTCCACGTGTAGGATGGCCAATCGACTCAATTCAAAGAGATTGTTTTCCGCATGTAGGTGGGCCAATCGACTCACGCTACAGAGCATGTTCTCTGCATGTAAGACGGCCAATCGACTCACCCTAAAGAGCATGTTCTCCGCATTTAGGAGGGCCAATCGACTGACTCTAAAGAGAGATATTTTCTGCGTGTAGGAGGGCCCATCGAATCACTCTAATGAGAGAGTTTTCCACATTTAAGGGGGCCAATCCACTCACCCTAAAGAATGCTTTCCTCATGTAATAGGGCCAATTGACTCACTCTAAAGAGAAAGTTTTCCACATGTAGGAGGGCCAATTCACTCACTCTAAAGAGAATGTTTTCCACAAGTAGTAGGGCCAAACGACTCACTCCAAAGAGAATGCTTTCCACATGTAGGAGGGCCAATCGACTCACTCTGATAGAATGTTTTCCACATGTTGGAGGGCCAATTGACTCACCCTAAAGAGAATGTTTTCCGCATGTAGGAGTGCCAATCGACTCACTCTAAAGAGAATGTTTTCCAGATTTAGGAGGGCCAATTGACACACTCTAAAGAGAAATTTTCTCTACATGTAGGAAGGCCAATTGACTCACTCTAAAGAGAATGTTCTCTGAATGTAGATGGGCAAATCAACTCACTCTAAAGAGAATGTTTTCTACATGTAGGACGGCCAATCGACTCAATTGAAAGAGATTGTTTTCCACATGTAGGTTGGCCAATCGACTCACCCTAAAGAGCATTTTCTATGCATGTAAGACGGCCAATCGAATCACCCTAGAGAGCATGTTCTCCGCATGTAGGAGGGCCAATCAACTCACTCTAAAGAGAGATGTTTTCTGCATGTAGGAGGGCCAATCGACTCACTCTGATGGAATGTTTTCCACATGTAGGAGGGCCAATTGATACACTCTAAAGAGAAATGTTTTCTACATGAAGGAAGGCCAATTGACTCACCCTAAGGAGCATGTTCTCCACATGTAGGAGGGCCATTCGACTCACCCTAAAGGGCATGTTCTCTGCATGTAAGACGACCAATCGACTCACCCTAAAGAGCATGATCTGCGCATGTAGGGGGGCCAATCGACCCACCCTAAAGAGAATGTTCTCCACATGTAGGCGTGCGATTCGACTCACTCTAAAGAGAAAGTTTTCCAAACTTAGCAGGGCCAATTGACACACTCTAAAGAGAAATGTTTTCTACATGTAGGAAGGCCAATTGACTCACTCTAAAGAGAATGTTTTCTGAATGTAGATGGGCCAATCAACTCACTCTAAAGAGAATGTTTTCTACCTGTAGGAGGGCCAATCGACTCAATTGAAAGATTGTTTTCCACATGTAGGTGTGCCAATCGACTCACCCTACAGAACATGTTCTCTGCATGTAAGACGGGCAATCGACTCACCCTAAAGAGCATGTTCTCCGCATTTAGGAGGGCCAATCGACTGACTCTAAAGAGAGATATTTTCTGCGTGTAGGAGGTCCCATCGAATCACTCTAATGAGAGTGTTTTCCACATTTAAGGGGGCCAATCCACTCACCCTACAGAATGTTTTCCACATGTTGGAGGGCCAATTGACTCACCCTAAAGAGAATGTTTTCCGCATGTAGGAGTGCCAATCGACTCACTCTAAAGAGAATGTTTTCCAGATTTAGGAGGGCCAATTGACACACTCTAAAGAGAAATGTTTTCTACATGTAGGAAGGGCAATTGACTCACTCTAAAGAGAATGTTCTCTGAATGTAGATGGGCAAATCAACTCACTCTAAAGAGAATGTTTTCTACATGTAGGAGGGCCAATTGACTCACTCTAAAGAGAAAGTTTTCTACATGTAGGAGGGCCAATCGACTCAATTGAAAGAGATTGTTTTCCACATGTAGGTTGGCCAATCGACTCACCCTAAAGAGCATGTTCTATGCATGTAAGACGGCCAATTGAATCACCGTAGAGAGCATGTTCTCCGCATGTAGGAGGGCCAATCAACTCACTCTAAAGAGAGATGATTTCTGCATGTAGGAGGGCCAATCGACTCACTCTGATAGAATGTTTTCCACATGTAGGAGGGCCAATTGATACACTCTAAAGAGAAATGTTTTCTACATGAAGGAAGGCCAATTGACTCACCCTAAGGAGCATGTTCTCCACATGTAGGAGGGCCATTCGACTCACCCTAAAGGGCATGTTCTCTGCATGTAAGACGGCCAATCGACTCACCCTAAAGAGCATGTTCTGTGCATGTAGGGGGGCCAATCGACCCACCCTAAAGAGAATGTTCTCCGCATGTAGGCGTGCGAATCCACTCACTCTAAAGAGAAAGTTTTCCAAACTTAGCAGGGCCAATTGACACACTCTAAAGAGAAATGTTTTCTACATGTAGGAAGGCCAATTGACTCACTCTAAAGAGAATGTTTTCTGAATGTAGATGGGCCAATCAACTCACTCTAAAGAGAATGTTTTCTACCTGTAGGAGGGCCAATCGACTCAATTGAAAGATTGTTTTCCACATGTAGGTGGGCCAATCGACTCACGCTACAGAGCATGTTCTCTGCATGTAAGACGGCCAATCGACTCACCCTAAAGAGCATGTTCTCCGCATTTAGGAGGGCCAATTGACTCACTCTAAAGAGAAAGTTTTCCACATGTAGGAGGACCAATTCACTCACTCTAAAGAGAATGTTTTCCACAAGTAGTAGGGCCAAACGACTCACTCCAAAGAGAATGCTTTCCACATGTAGGAGGGCCAATCGACTCACTCTGATAGAATGTTTTCCACATGTTGGAGGGCCAATTGACTCACCCTAAAGAGAATGTTTTCCGCATGTAGGAGTGCCAATCGACTCACTCTAAAGAGAATGTTTTCCAGATTTAGGAGGGCCAATTGACACACTCTAAAGAGAAATGTTTTCTACATGTAGGAAGGCCAATTGACTCACTCTAAAGAGAAAGTTTTCTACATGTAGGAGGGCCAATCGACTCAATTGAAAGAGATTGTTTTCCACATGTATGTGGGCCAATCGACTCACCCTACAGAGCATGTTCTATGCATGTAAGACGGCCAATCGACTCACCCTAAAGAGCATGGTCTCCGCATTTAGGAGGGCCAATCGACTCACTCTAAAGAGAGATGTTCTCCACATGTAGGACGGCCAATCGACTCAATTGAAAGAGATTGTTTTCCACATGTAGGTTGGCCAATCGACTCACCCTAAAGAGCATGTTCTATGCATGTAAGACGGCCAATCGAATCACCCTAGAGAGCATGTTCTCCGCATGTAGGAGGGCCAATCAACTCACTCTAAAGAGAGATGTTTTCTGCATGTAGGAGGGCCAATCGACTCACTCTGATAGAATGTTTTCCACATGTAGGACGGCCAATTGATACACACTAAAGAGAAATGTTTTCTACATGAAGGAAGGCCAATTGACTCACCCTAAGGAGCATGTTCTCCACATGTAGGAGGGCCATTCGACTCACCCTAAAGGGCATGTTCTCTGCATGTAAGACGGCCAATCGACTCACCCTAAAGAGCATGTTCTGCGCATGTAGGGGGGCCAATCGACCCACCCTAAAGAGAATGTTCTCCGCATGTAGGCGTGCGAATCGACTCACTCTAAAGAGAAAGTTTTCCAAACTTAGCAGGGCCAATTGACACACTCTAAAGAGAAATGTTTTCTACATGTAGGAAGGCCAATTGACTCACTCTAAAGAGAATGTTTTCTGAATGTAGATGGGCCAATCAACTCACTCTAAAGAGAATGTTTTCTACCTGTAGGAGGGCCAATCGACTCACTCTGATAGAAAGTTTTCCACATGTAGGAGGGCCAATTGATACACTCTAAAGAGAAATGTTTTCTACATGAAAGAAGGCCAATTGACTCACCCTAAGGAGCATGTTCTCCACATGTAGGAGGGCCATTCGACTCACCCTAAAGGGCATGTTCTCTGTATGTAAGACGGCCAATCCACTCACCCTAAAGAGCATGTTCTGCGCATGTAGGGGGGCCAATCGACCCACCCTAAACAGAATGTTCTCCACATGTAGGCGTGCGAATCGACTCACTCTAAAGAGAAAGTTTTCCAAACTTAGCAGGGCCAATTGACACACTCTAAAGAGAAATGTTTTCTACATGTTGGAAGGCCAATTGACTCACTCTAAAGAGAATGTTTTCTGAATGTAGATGGGCCAATCAACTCACTCTAAAGAGAATGTTTTCTACCTGTAGGAGGGCCAATCGACTCAATTGAAAGATTGTTTTCCACATGTAGGTGGGCCAATCGACTCACCCTACAGAACATGTTCTCTGCATGTAAGACGGCCAATCGACTCACCCTAAAGAGCATGTTCTCCGCATTTAGGAGGGCCAATCGACTGACTCTAAAGAGAGATATTTTCTGGGTGTAGGAGGTCCCATCGAATCACTCTAATGAGAGTGTTTTCCACATTTAAGGGGGCCAATCCACTCACCCTACAGAATGCTTTCCTCATGTAGGAGGGCCAATTGACTCACTCTACAGAGAAAGTTTTCCACATGTAGGAGGGCCCATTCGCTCACTCTAAAGAGAATGTTTTCCACAAGTAGTAGGGCCAAACGACTCACTCCAAAGAGAATGCTTTCCACATGTAGGAGGGCCAATCGACTGACTCTGATAGAATGTTTTCCACATGTTGGAGGGCCAATTGACTCACCCTAAAGAGAATGTTTTCCGCATGTAGGAGTGCCAATCGACTCACTCTAAAGAGAATGTTTTCCAGATTTAGGAGGGCCAATTGACACACTCTAAAGAGAAATGTTTTCTACATGTAGGAAGGCCAATTGACTCACTCTAAAGAGAATGTTTTCTACATGTAGGAAGGCCAATTGACTCACCCTAAAGAGAATGTTCTCCGCATGTAGGCGTGCGAATCGACTCACTCTAAAGAGAAAGTTTTCCAAACTTAGCAGGGCCAATTGACACACTCTAAAGAGAAATGTTTTCTACATGTAGGAAGGCCAATTGACTCACTCTAAAGAGAATGTTTTCTGAATGTAGATGGGCCAATCAACTCACTCTAAAGAGAATGTTTTCTACCTGTAGGAGGGCCAATCGACTCACTCTGATAGAAAGTTTTCCACATGTAGGAGGGCCAATTGATACACTCTAAAGAGAAATGTTTTCTACATGAAAGAAGGCCAATTGACTCACCCTAAGGAGCATGTTCTCCACATGTAGGAGGGCCATTCGACTCACCCTAAAGGGCATGTTCTCTGTATGTAAGACGGCCAATCCACTCACCCTAAAGAGCATGTTCTGCGCATGTAGGGGGGCCAATCGACCCACCCTAAACAGAATGTTCTCCACATGTAGGCGTGCGAATCGACTCACTCTAAAGAGAAAGTTTTCCAAACTTAGCAGGGCCAATTGACACACTCTAAAGAGAAATGTTTTCTACATGTTGGAAGGCCAATTGACTCACTCTAAAGAGAATGTTTTCTGAATGTAGATGGGCCAATCAACTCACTCTAAAGAGAATGTTTTCTACCTGTAGGAGGGCCAATCGACTCAATTGAAAGATTGTTTTCCACATGTAGGTGGGCCAATCGACTCACCCTACAGAACATGTTCTCTGCATGTAAGACGGCCAATCGACTCACCCTAAAGAGCATGTTCTCCGCATTTAGGAGGGCCAATCGACTGACTCTAAAGAGAGATATTTTCTGCGTGTAGGAGGTCCCATCGAATCACTCTAATGAGAGTGTTTTCCACATTTAAGGGGGCCAATCCACTCACCCTACAGAATGCTTTCCTCATGTAGGAGGGCCAATTGACTCACTCTACAGAGAAAGTTTTCCACATGTAGGAGGGCCCATTCGCTCACTCTAAAGAGAATGTTTTCCACAAGTAGTAGGGCCAAACGACTCACTCCAAAGAGAATGCTTTCCACATGTAGGAGGGCCAATCGACTGACTCTGATAGAATGTTTTCCACATGTTGGAGGGCCAATTGACTCACCCTAAAGAGAATGTTTTCCGCATGTAGGAGTGCCAATCGACTCACTCTAAAGAGAATGTTTTCCAGATTTAGGAGGGCCAATTGACACACTCTAAAGAGAAATGTTTTCTACATGTAGGAAGGCCAATTGACTCACTCTAAAGAGAATGTTTTCTACATGTAGGAAGGCCAATTGACTCACTCTAAAGAGAATGTTTCCCACAGGTAGGAGGACCAATCGACTCAGTGTAAAGAGAATATTTTCTGAATGTAGGAGGGCCAATCGACTCACTCTAACGGGAATATTCTCCACATGAAAGAGGGCCAATAGACTCACCCTAAAGAGCATGTTCTCCGCATGTAGGACGGCCAATCAACTCACTCTAAAGAGAGATGTTTTCTGCATGTAGGAGGGCCCATCGACTCACTCGAATGAGAATGTTTTCCACATGTAGGAGGGCCAATCGTCTCACTGTAAAGAGAATACTTTCTGAATGTAGGAGGGCCAATCGACTCACTCTAACGGGAATATTCTCCACATGAAAGAGGGTCAATAGACTCACCCTAAAGAGAGATGTTTTCTGCATGTAGGAAGGCCAATCGACTAACTCGAATGAGAATGTTTTCAACATGTAGGAGGGCCAATTGACTCACTCTAAAGAGAAGGTTATCCACATGTAGGAGGCCCAATGGACACACTTTGAAGAGAAATTTTTTCTAAATGTAGGAAGGCAAATTGACTCACTCTAATGAGAATGTTTTCCACATGTAGGAGGAACAATTGACTCACTATGAAGAGAAATGTTTTCCACGTGTAGGATGGCCAATCGACTCAATTCAAAGAGATTGTTTTCCGCATGTACGTGGGCCAATCGACTCACGCTACAGAGCATGTTCTCTGCATGTAAGACGGCCAATCAACTCACCCTAAAGAGCATGTTCTCCGCATTTAGGAGGGCCAATCGACTGTCTCTACAGAGAGATATTTTCTGCGTGTAGGAGGGCCCATCGAATCACTCTAATGAGAATGTTTTCCACATTTAAGGGGGCCAATCCACTCACCCTAAAGAATGCTTTCCTCATGTAGGAGGGCCAATTGACTCACTCTAAAGAGAAAGTTTTCCACATGTAGGAGGGCCAATTCACTCACTCTAAAGAGAATGTTTTCCACAAGTAGTAGGGCCAAACGACTCACTCCAAAGAGAATGCTTTCCACATGTAGGAGGACCAATCGACTGAATTGAAAGAGATTGTTTTCCACATGTAGGAGCGCCAATCGACTCATCCTAAAGAGCATGTTCTATGCATGTAAGACGGCCAATCGAATCACCCTAAAGAGCATGTTTTCCGCATGTAGGAGGGCCAATCAACTCACTCTAAAGAGAGATTTTTTCCGCATGTAGGAGGGCCCATCGACTCATTCGAATGAGAATGTTTTCCACATGTAGGAGGGCCAATCGGCTCACTCTGATAGTATGTTTTCCACATGTAGGAGGGCCAATTGATACACTCTAAAGAGAAATGTTTTCTACATGAAGGAAGGCCAATTGACTCACTCTAAAGAGAATGTTTCCCACAGGTAGGAGGGCCAATCGACTCACTCCAAAGAGAATGCTTTCCACATGTAGGAGGACCAATCGATTCACTGTAAAGAGAATATTTTCTGAATGTAGGAGGGCCAATCGACTCACTCTAATGGGAATATTCTCCACATAAAAGAGGGCCAATAGACTCACCCTAAAGAGCATGTTCTCCGCATGTAGGAGGGCCAATCAACTCACTCTAAAGAGAGATGTTTTCTGCATGTAGGAGGGCCCATCGACTCACTCGAATGAGAATGTTTTCCACATGTAGGAGGGCCAATCGTCTCACTGTAAAGATAATACTTTCTGAATGTAGGAGGGCCAATCGACTCACTCTAACGGGAATATTCTCCACATGAAAGAGGGTCAATAGACTCACCCTAAAGAGAGATGTTTTCTGCATGTAGCAAGGCCAATCGACTAACTCGAATGAGAATGTTTTCCACATGTAGGAGGGCCAATCGACTCACTCTGATAGAATGTTTTCCACATGTAGGAGGGCCAATTGACTCACTATGAAGAGAAATGTTTTCCACGTGTAGGATGGCCAATCGACTCAATTCAAAGAGATTGTTTTCTGCATGTAGGTGGGCCAATCGACTCACGCTACAGAGCATGTTCTCTGCATGTAAGACGGCCAATCGACTCACCCTAAAGAGCATGTTCTCCGCATTTAGGAGGGCCAATCGACTGACTCTAAAGAGAGATATTTTCTGCGTGTAGGAGGGCCCATCGAATCACTCTAATGAGAGTGTTTTCCACATTTAAGGGGGCCAATCCACTCACCCTAAAGTATGCTTTCCTCATGTAGGAGGCCCAAACGACTCACTCCAAAGAGAATGCTTTCCACATGTAGGAGGGCCAATCGACTCACCCTAAAGAGAATGTTTTCCGCATGTAGGAGTGCCAATCGACTCACTCTAAAGAGAATGTTTTCCAGATTTAGGAGGGCCAATTGACACACTCTAAAGAGAAATGTTTTCTACATGTAGGAAGGCCAATTGACTCACTATAAAGAGAATGTTCTCTGAATGTAGATGGGCAAATCAACTCACTCTAAAGAGAATGTTTTCTACATGTAGGAGGGCCAATTGACTCACTCTAAAGAGAAAGTTTTCTACATGTAGGAGGGCCAATCGACTCAATTGAAAGAGATTGTTTTCCACATGTATGTGGGCCAATCGACTCACCCTACAGAGCATGTTCTATGCATGTAAGACGGCCAATCGACTCACCCTAAAGAGCATGGTCTCCGCATTTAGGAGGGCCAATCGACTCACTCTAAAGAGAGATGTTTTCCACATGTAGGACGGCCAATCGACTCAATTGAAAGAGATTGTTTTCCACATGTAGGTTGGCCAATCGACTCACCCTAAAGAGCATGCTCTATGCATGTAAGACGGCCAATCGAATCACCCTAGAGAGCATGTTCTCCGCATGTAGGAGGGCCAATCAACTCACTCTAAAGAGAGATGTTTTCTGCATGTAGGAGGGCCAATCGACTCACTCTGATAGAATGTTTTCCACATGTAGGAGGGCCAATTGATACACACTAAAGAGAAATGTTTTCTACATGAAGGAAGGCCAATTGACTCACCCTAAGGAGCATGTTCTCCACATGTAGGAGGGCCATTCGACTCACCCTAAAGAGCATGTTCTGCGCATGTAGGGGGGCCAATCGACCCACCCTAAAGAGAATGTTCTCCGCATGTAGGCGTGCGAATCGACTCACTCTAAAGAGAAAGTTTTCCAAACTTAGCAGGGCCAATTGACACACTCTAAAGAGAAATGTTTTCTACATGTAGGAAGGCCAATTGACTCACTCTAAAGAGAATGTTTTCTGGAATGTAGATGGGCCAATCAACTCACTCTAAAGAGAATGTTTTCTACCTGTAGGAGGGCGAATCGACTCAATTGAAAGATTGTTTTTCCACATGTAGGTGGGCCAATCGACTCACCCTACAGAACATGTTCTATGCATTTAAGACGGCCAATCTACTCACTCTAAACAGCATGTTCTCCGCATTTAGGAGGGCCAATCGACTCACTCTAAAGAGAGATGTTTTCTGCATGTAGGGGGGGTCCATCGAATCACTCTAATGAGAATGTTTTCCAAATGTAAGAGGGCCAATCCACACACCCTAAACAATGCTTTCCTCATGTAGGAGGGCTAATTGACTCACTCTAAAGAGAAAGTTTTCCACATGTAGGAGGGCCAATTGACTCACTCTGAAGAGAATGTTTCCCACGAGTAGGAGGGCCAATCGACTCACTGTAACGAGAATATTTTCTGAATGTAGGAGGGCCAATCGACTCTCTCTAACGTGAATATTCTCCACATGAAAGAGGGCCAATAGACTCACGCTAAAGAGCATGTTCTCTGCATGTAGGAGGGCCAATCAACTCACTCTAAAGAGAGATGTTTTCTGCATGTAGGAGGGCCAATCGACTCACTCTAACGGGAATATTCTCCACATGTAGGAGGGCCAATCGACACACCCTAAAGAGAATGTTCTCCGAATGTAGGAGTCCGAATCGACTCACTCTAAAGAGAATGTTTTCCAGATGTAGGAGGGCCAATTGACACAATGTAAAGAGAATGTTTTCTGAATGTACCTGGGCCAATGAACTCACCCTAAAGAGAATGTGTTCTACATGTAGGGGGGCCAATTGACACACTTTAAAGAGAAATGTTTTCTACGTGTAGGAAGGCCAATTGACTCACCCTAAGGAGCATGTTCTCTACATGTAGGAGGGCCATTCGACTCACCCTGAAGGGCATGTTCTCTGCATGTAAGACGGCCAATCGACAAACCCTAAAGAGCATGTTCTGCGCATGTAGGAGGGCCAATTGACACACTCTAAAGAGAAATGTTTTCTACATGTAGGAAGGCCAATTGACTCACTCTAAAGAGAATGTTTTCTACATGTAGGAGGGCCAATTGACTCACTCTAAAGAGAATGTTTTCTACATGTAGGAGGGCCAATCGACTCAATTGAAAGAGATTGTTTTCCACATGTATGTGGGCCAATCGACTCACCCTACAGAGCATGTTCTATGCATGTACGACGGCCAATCGACTCACCCTAAAGAGCATGGTCTCCGCATTTAGGAGGGCCAATCGACTCACTCTAAATAGAGATTGTTTCCACATGTAGGACGGCCAATCGACTCAATTGAAAGAGATTGTTTTCCACATGTAGGTTGGCCAATTGACTCACACTAAAGAGCATGTTCTATGCATATAAGACGGCCAATCGAATCACCCTAAAGAGGATGTTCTCCGCATGTAGGAGGGCCAATCAACTCACTCTAAATAGACATGTTTTCTGCATGTAGGAGGGCCCATCGACTCATTCGAATGAGAATGTTTTCCACATGTAGGAGGGCCAATTGATACACTCTAAAGAGAAATGTTTTCTACATGAAGGAAGGCCAATTGACTCACCCTAAGGAGCATGTTCTCTGCATGTAAGACGGCCAATCGACTCACTCTAATGGGAATATTCGCCACATGTAGGAGGGCCAATCGACACACCCTAAAGAGAATGTTCTCCGCATGTAGGAGTGCGAATCGACTCACTCTAAAGAGAATCTTTCCCACATTTAGGAGAGCCAATTGACGCACTCTAAATAGTAATGTTTTCTATATCTAGGAAGGCCAATTGACTCACTCTAAAGAGAATGTTTTCCGAATGTAGATGGGCCAATCAACTCACTCTAAAGAGAATGTTTTCTATATGTAGGAGGGCTAATCGACTCACTGCAAAGAGAATGCTTTCCACATGTAGGAGGGCCAACCGACTCAATTCAAAGAGATTGTTTTCCGCATGTAGGTGGGCCAATCGACTCACCCTAAGGAGCATGATCTCTGCATGTAAGACGGCCAATCGAATCACCCTAAAGAGCATGTTCTCCGCATGTAGGAGGGCCAATCAACTCACTCTAAAGAGAGATTTTTTCTGCATGTAGGAGGGCCCATCGACTCATTCGAATGAGAATGTTTTCCACATGTAGGAGGGCCAATCGACTCACTCTGATAGAATGTTTTCCACATTTAGGAGTGCCAATTCACTCACTCTAAAGAATGCTTTCCTCATGTAGGAGGGCCAATTGACTCACTCTAAAGAGAAAGTTTTCCACATGTAGGAGTGACAATTGACTCAGTGTGAAGAGAATATTTTCTGAATGTAGGGGGGCCAATCGACTCACTCTAACCGTAATATTCTCCACATGAAAGAGGGCCAATAGACTCACCCTAAAGAGCATGTTCTCCGCATGTAGGAGGGCCAATCAACTCACTCTAAAGAGAGATGTTTTCTGCATGTAGTGGGGCCCATCCACTCACTCGAATGAGAATGTTTTCCACATGTAGGAGGGCCAATCGACTCACTCTAAAGAGAATGTTTTCCACATTTAGGAGTGCCAATTGATGCACTCTAAAGAGAAAAGTTTTCTACATGTAGGAAGGCCAATTGACTCACTCTAAAGATAATGTTTTCTGAATGTAGGAGGGCCAATCGACTCACTCTAAAGAGAATCTTTTCCAGTTTAAGGAGGGCCAATCGACTCACCCTAAAGAACATGTTCTCTGCATGTAAGACCTCGAATCGACTCACTCTAAAGAGAATGTTTTCTGAATGTAGGAGTGGCAATTGACTCAATCTGAAGAGAATGTTTTCCACATGTAGGAGGGCCAATTGATACACTCTAAAGAGAAATGTTTTCTACATGAAGGAAAGCCAATTGACGCACCCTAAGGAGCATGTTCTCCACATGTAGGAGGGCCATTCGACTCACCCTAAAGGGCATGTTCTCTGCATGTAAGACGGCCAATCGACTCACCCTAAAGAGCATGTTCTGCGCATGTAGGAGGGCCAATCGACCCACCCTAAAGAGAATGTTCTCCGCATTTAGGAGGGCCAATCGACTCACTCTAAAGAGAGATGTTTTCTGCATGTAGGAGGGCCCATCGAATCACTCTAATGAGAATGTTTTCCAAATGTAAGAGGGCCAATCCACACACCCTAAACAATGCTTTCCTCATGTAGGAGGGCTAATTGACTCACTCTAAAGAGAAAGTTTTCCACATGTAGGAGGGCCAATTGACTCACTCTAAAGAGAATGTTTCCCACGAGTAGGAGGGCCAATCGACTCACTCCAAAGAGAATGCTTTCCACATGTAGGAGGACCAATCGACTCACTGTAAAGAGAATATTTTCTGAATGTAGGAGGGCCAATCGACTCACTCTAATGGGAATATTCTCCACATGAAAGAGGGCCAATAGACTCACCCTAAAGAGCATGTTCTCCGCATGTAGGAGCGCCAATCAACTCACTCTAAAGAGAGATGTTTTCTGCATGTAGGAGGGCCAATCGACTCACTCTAAAGAGAATGTTCTCCGAATGTAGGAGTCCGAATCGACTCACTCTAAAGAGAATGTTTTCCAGATGTAGGAGGGCCAATTGACACAATGTAAAGAGAATGTTTTCTGAATGTACCCGGGCCAATGAACTCACTCGAAAGAGAATGTCTTCTACATGTAGGGGGGCCAATTGACACACTTTAAAGAGAATATTTTCTATATGTAGGAGGGCTAATCGACTCACTGCAAAGAGAATGCTTTCCACATGTAGGAGGGCCAATCGACTCAATTCAAAGAGATTGTTTTCCGCATGTAGGTGGGCCAATCGACTCACCCTAAGGAGCATGATCTCTGCATGTAAGACGGCCAATCGAATCACCCTAAAGAGCATGTTCTCCGCATGTAGGAGGGCCAATCAACTCACTCTAAAGAGAGATTTTTTCTGCATGTAGGAGGGCCCATCGACTCATTCGAATGAGAATGTTTTCCACATGTAGGAGGGCCAATCGACTCACTCTGATAGAATGTTTTCCACATTTAGGAGTGCCAATTCACTCACTCTAAAGAATGCTTTCCTCATGTAGGAGGGCTAATTGACTCACTCTAAAGAGAAAGTTTTCCACATGTAGGAGTGACAATTGACTCGCTCTAAAGAGAATGTTTTCTACATGTAGGAGGGCCAATCGACTCAATTGAAAGAGTTTGTTTTCCACATGTTTGTGGGCCAATCGACTCACCCTACAGAGCATGTTCTATGCATGTAAGACGGCCAATCAACTCACCCTAAAGAGCATGGTCTCCGCATTTAGGAGGGCCAATCGACTCACTCTAAAGAGAGATGTTCTCCACATGTAGGACGGCCAATCGACTCAATTGAAAGAGATTGTTTTCCACATGTAGGTTGGCCAATCAACTCACCCTAAAGAGCATGTTCTATGCATATAAGACGGCCAATCGAATCACCCTAAAGAGCATGTTCTCCGCATGTAGGAGGGCCAATCAACTCACTCTAAAGAGAGATTTTTTCTGCATGATGGAGGGCCCATCGAATCACTCTAATGAGAATGTTTTCCAAATGTAAGAGGGCCAATCCACACACCCTAAACAATGCTTTCCTCATGTAGGATGGCTAATTGACTCACTCTAAAGAGAAAGTTTTCCACATGTAGGAGGGCCAATTGACTCACTCTAAAGAGAATGTTTCCCACGAGTAGGAGGGCCAATCGACTCACTCCAAAGAGAATGCTTTCCACATGTAGGAGGACCAATCGACTCAGTGTAAAGAGAATATTTTCTGAATGTAGGAGGGCCAATCGACTCACTCTAACGGGAATATTCTCCACATGAAAGAGGGCCAATAGACTCACCCTAAAGAGCATGTTCTCCGCATGTAGGAGGGCCTATCAACTCACTCTAAAGAGAGCTGTTTTCTGCATGTAGGACGGCCAATCGACTCACTCTAAAGGGAATATTCTCCACATGTAGGAGGGCCAATCGACACACCCTAAAGAGAATGTTCTCCGAATGTAGGAGTCCGAATCGACTCACCCTAAAGAGCATGTTCTATGCATATAAGACGGCCAATCGAATCACCCTAAAGAGCATGTTCTCCGCATGTAGGAGGGCCAATCAACTCACTCTAAAGAGAGATGTTTTCTGCATGTAGGAGGGCCCATCGACTCACTCGAATGAGAATTTTTTCCACATGTAGGAGGGCCAATTGACTCACTCTAAAGAGAATGTTTCCCACGAGTAGGAGGGCCAATCGACTCACTCCAAAGAGAATGCTTTCCACATGTAGGAGGGCCAATCGACTCAATTGAAAGAGTTTGTTTTCCACATGTTTGTGGGCCAATCGACTCACCCTACAGAGCATGTTCTATGCATGTAAGACGGCCAATCAACTCACCCTAAAGAGCATGGTCTCCGCATTTAGGAGGGCCAATCGACTCACTCTAAAGAGAGATGTTCTCCACATGTAGGACGGCCAATCGACTCAATTGAAAGAGATTGTTTTCCACATGTAGGTTGGCCAATCAACTCACCCTAAAGAGCATGTTCTATGCATATAAGACGGCCAATCGAATCACCCTAAAGAGCATGTTCTCCGCATGTAGGAGGGCCAATCAACTCACTCTAAAGAGAGATTTTTTCTGCATGATGGAGGGCCCATCGAATCACTCTAATGAGAATGTTTTCCAAATGTAAGAGGGCCAATCCACACACCCTAAACAATGCTTTCCTCATGTAGGATGGCTAATTGACTCACTCTAAAGAGAAAGTTTTCCACATGTAGGAGGGCCAATTGACTCACTCTAAAGAGAATGTTTCCCACGAGTAGGAGGGCCAATCGACTCACTCCAAAGAGAATGCTTTCCACATGTAGGAGGACCAATCGACTCAGTGTAAAGAGAATATTTTCTGAATGTAGGAGGGCCAATCGACTCACTCTAACGGGAATATTCTCCACATGAAAGAGGGCCAATAGACTCACCCTAAAGAGCATGTTCTCCGCATGTAGGAGGGCCTATCAACTCACTCTAAAGAGAGCTGTTTTCTGCATGTAGGACGGCCAATCGACTCACTCTAAAGGGAATATTCTCCACATGTAGGAGGGCCAATCAACACACCCTAAAGAGAATGTTCTCCGCATGTAGGAGTGCGAATCGACTCACTCTAAAGAGAATCTTTCCCACATTTAGTAGAGCCAATTGACGCACTCTAAATAGTAATGTTTTCTATATGTAGGAAGGCCAATTGACTCACTCTAAAGAGAATGTTTTCCGAATGTAGATGGGCCAATCAACTCACTCTAAAGAGAATGTTTTCTATATGTAGGAGGGCTAATCGACTCACTGCAAAGAGAATGCTTTCCACATGTAGGAGGGCCAATCGACTCAATTCAAAGAGATTGTTTTCCGCATGTAGGTGGGCCAATCGACTCACCCTAAGGAGCATGATCTCTGCATGTAAGACGGCCAATCGAATCACCCTAAAGAGCATGTTCTCCGCATGTAGGAGGGCCAATCAACTCACTCTAAAGAGAGATTTTTTCTGCATGTAGGAGGGCCCATCGACTCATTCGAATGAGAATGTTTTCCACATGTAGGAGGGCCAATCGACTCACTCTGATAGAATGTTTTCCACATTTAGGAGTGCCAATTCACTCACTCTAAAGAATGCTTTCCTCATGTAGGAGGGCCAATTGACTCACTCTAAAGAGAAAGTTTTCCACATGTAGGAGTGACAATTGACTCAGTGTGAAGAGAATATTTTCTGAATGTAGGGGGGCCAATCGACTCACTCTAACCGTAATATTCTCCACATGAAAGAGGGCCAATAGACTCACCCTAAAGAGCATGTTCTCCGCATGTAGGAGGGCCAATCAACTCACTCTAAAGAGAGATGTTTTCTGCATGTAGTGGGGCCCATCCACTCACTCGAATGAGAATGTTTTCCACATGTAGGAGGGCCAATCGACTCACTCTAAAGAGAATGTTTTCCACATTTAGGAGTGCCAATTGATGCACTCTAAAGAGAAAAGTTTTCTACATGTAGGAAGGCCAATTGACTCACTCTAAAGATAATGTTTTCTGAATGTAGGAGGGCCAATCGACTCACTCTAAAGAGAATCTTTTCCAGTTTAAGGAGGGCCAATTGACTCACCCTAAAGAACATGTTCTCTGCATGTAAGACCTCGAATCGACTCACTCTAAAGAGAATGTTTTCTGAATGTAGGAGTGGCAATTGACTCAATCTGAAGAGAATGTTTTCCACATGTAGGAGGGCCAATTGATACACTCTAAAGAGAAATGTTTTCTACATGAAGGAAGGCCAATTGACGCACCCTAAGGAGCATGTTCTCCACATGTAGGAGGGCCATTCGACTCACCCTAAAGGGCATGTTCTCTGCATGTAAGACGGCCAATCGACTCACCCTAAAGAGCATGTTCTGCGCATGTAGGAGGGCCAATCGACCCACCCTAAAGAGAATGTTCTCCGCATTTAGGAGGGCCAATCGACTCACTCTAAAGAGAGATGTTTTCTGCATGTAGGAGGGCCCATCGAATCACTCTAATGAGAATGTTTTCCAAATGTAAGAGGGCCAATCCACACACCCTAAACAATGCTTTCCTCATGTAGGAGGGCTAATTGACCCACTCTAAAGAGAAAGTTTTCCACATGTAGGAGGGCCAATTGACTCACTCTAAAGAGAATGTTTCCCACGAGTAGGAGGGCCAATCGACTCACTCCAAAGAGAATGCTTTCCACATGTAGGAGGACCAATCGACTCACTGTAAAGAGAATATTTTCTGAATGTAGGAGGGCCAATCGACTCACTCTAATGGGAATATTCTCCACATGAAAGAGGGCCAATAGACTCACCCTAAAGAGCATGTTCTCCGCATGTAGGAGCGCCAATCAACTCACTCTAAAGAGAGATGTTTTCTGCATGTAGGAGGGCCAATCGACTCACTCTAACGGGAATATTCTCCACATGTAGGAGGGCCAATCGACACACCCTAAAGAGAATGTTCTCCGAATGTAGGAGTCCGAATCGACTCACTCTAAAGAGAATGTTTTCCAGATGTAGGAGGGCCAATTGACACAATGTAAAGAGAATGTTTTCTGAATGTACCTGGGCCAATGAACTCACTCGAAAGAGATTGTCTTCTACATGTAGGGGGGCCAATTGACACACTTTAAAGAGAAATGTTTTCTACATGTAGGAAGGCCAATTGACTCACCCTAAGGAGCATGTTCTCCACATGTAGGAGGGCCATTCGACTCACCCTAAAGGGCATGTTCTCTGCATGTAAGACGGCCAATCGACAAACCCAAAAGAGCATGTTCTGCGCATGTAGGAGGGCCAATTGACACACCCTAAAGCGAATGTTTTCCGCATGTAGGAGTGCAAATCGACGCACTCTAAAGAGAATGTTTTCCAGATTTAGGAGGGCCAATTGACACACTCTAAAGCGAAATGTTTTCTACATGTAGGAAGGCCAATTGACTCACTCTAAAGAGAATGTTTTCTACATGTAGGAGGGCAAATTGACTCGCTCTAAAGAGAATGTTTTCTACATGTAGGAGGGCCAATCGACTCAATTGAAAGAGATTGTTTTCCACATGTTTGTGGGCCAATCGACTCACCCTAAAGAGCATGTTCTATGCATGTAGGAGGGCCTATCAACTCACTCTAAAGAGAGCTGTTTTCTGCATGTAGGACGGCCAATCGACTCACTCTAAAGGGAATATTCTCCACATGTAGGAGGGCCAATCGACACACCCTAAAGAGAATGTTCTCCGCATGTAGGAGTGCGAATCGACTCACTCTAAAGAGAATCTTTCCCACATTTAGTAGAGCCAATTGACGCACTCTAAATAGTAATGTTTTCTATATGTAGGAAGGCCAATTGACTCACTCTAAAGAGAATGTTTTCCGAATGTAGATGGGCCAATCAACTCACTCTAAAGAGAATGTTTTCTATATGTAGGAGGGCTAATCGACTCACTGCAAAGAGAATGCTTTCCACATGTAGGAGGGCCAATCGACTCACTCTAACGGGAATATTCTCCACATGTAGGAGGGCCAATCGACACACCCTAAAGAGAATGTTCTCCGCATGTAGGAGTGCGAATCGACTCACTCTAAAGAGAATCTTTCCCACATTTAGTAGAGCCAATTGACGCACTCTAAATAGTAATGTTTTCTATATGTAGGAAGGCCAATTGACTCACTCTAAAGAGAATGTTTTCCGAATGTAGATGGGCCAATCAACTCACTCTAAAGAGAATGTTTTCTATATGTAGGAGGGCTAATCGACTCACTGCAAAGAGAATGCTTTCCACATGTAGGAGGGCCAATCGACTCAATTCAAAGAGATTGTTTTCCGCATGTAGGTGGGCCAATCGACTCACCCTAAGGAGCATGATCTCTGCATGTAAGACGGCCAATCGAATCACCCTAAAGAGCATGTTCTCCGCATGTAGGAGGGCCAATCAACTCACTCTAAAGAGAGATTTTTTCTGCATGTAGGAGGGCCCATCGACTCATTCGAATGAGAATGTTTTCCACATGTAGGAGGGCCAATCGACTCACTCTGATAGAATGTTTTCCACATTTAGGAGTGCCAATTCACTCACTCTAAAGAATGCTTTCCTCATGTAGGAGGGCCAATTGACTCACTCTAAAGAGAAAGTTTTCCACATGTAGGAGTGACAATTGACTCAGTGTGAAGAGAATATTTTCTGAATGTAGGGGGGCCAATCGACTCACTCTAACCGTAATATTCTCCACATGAAAGAGGGCCAATAGACTCACCCTAAAGAGCATGTTCTCCGCATGTAGGAGGGCCAATCAACTCACTCTAAAGAGAGATGTTTTCTGCATGTAGTGGGGCCCATCCACTCACTCGAATGAGAATGTTTTCCACATGTAGGAGGGCCAATCGACTCACTCTAAAGAGAATGTTTTCCACATTTAGGAGTGCCAATTGATGCACTCTAAAGAGAAAAGTTTTCTACATGTAGGAAGGCCAATTGACTCACTCTAAAGATAATGTTTTCTGAATGTAGGAGGGCCAATCGACTCACTCTAAAGAGAATCTTTTCCAGTTTAAGGAGGGCCAATCGACTCACCCTAAAGAACATGTTCTCTGCATGTAAGACCTCGAATCGACTCACTCTAAAGAGAATGTTTTCTGAATGTAGGAGTGGCAATTGACTCAATCTGAAGAGAATGTTTTCCACATGTAGGAGCGCCAATTGATACACTCTAAAGAGAAATGTTTTCTACATGAAG